>NW_022589734.1:12099754-12270331 GCF_004348235.1 Phoca vitulina
GAGAGAGAGAGAGAAGGAGGCCAATTAACGGTGTGCTATCAAACTAGGTACCACTGGGGGAACTAGAATTCGATCCTGCTGGGACCCCCATGAGAGAGTGATATCCCACAGTCACCCCAGATGAAGACCGAGGAAACTGGGGTGTTTGTCTTTCAACTTTCCATCTGTCATTAGTAGAAGGCTATTCCTGGGAGCATTAATTCTCTATCATTTCTGGCTTGTTCTGTTCCTGGCTACCATGGCCAGAAACTTAGCCCTAAGGAAGAGTGTTACAGGTATGGGAAGGGTACCCATAGCATCTACAATTTGTCAAGCAATGGAAGATTCTATACAGATTGGCGCTACCTGTTAAAATGACTAGTGAGACCCCTTCTAGCAGAAAAAAGACATAACACAATGATGAATCTTGGCTTTGCCTGGCTGAGGCTTCAGAAAAACACAATCACACGAGTCCTCACAGATAAGCGTCCTGGATGATGGTATTACATCTTTTTCTGTGCAGAATGTGGATGAAACTTTCAGGACAGTAGAGAAATATGGGGGATCTGAATGGAAGCTTTGGGGGAGCTGTGCAGCTAACATGAATTTTCTGAGAGCTGACAGTCCATCAAGGAGGTCTGGAAAGAGAGTCCTACATTTTTGCCAACAGCCAGCTTCAGATCTTATGATGAATTAAGTTTTTGATGACTTTGTCCTGCTGTTGGTTTCCTAATGCCCCAGCTCCAGGGCTCAGAGTCTCTCCAGAGTCATTCTGCCAGGCCTGGCCCCCTGCAAAATCCCACTGGGGCATAAATCACTGATCCTGGCTCAGTGCGGGCCCAGCTGCACCTGCATTGACTTTTGACCTTTTTTTTTTGTTTTCCCAGAACCTAATTATGTTTGATTTCATTGTCTTTTTAAAAATTTCATTGTATTTTAATGGTTTTCTCTTAATTTTATTTCTTCACTTCAATGATAATCTCATTCCTGGACAAGTTCTATGTCTTCCTTTCTTAACTCTCACGGTGCTTAGCCTAGCTGGACACAAAATAGGTGAGTGATAACTGCTTGCTGATGAACTGTCTCTCCCAGGGCCAGAGAACTTCACTCGAGGCAGCTCCTGACAGGTTGGACAGTCCTGGAAGGGCCTGCAGCTTCTCGACTACAGGCCCAAACAAACGAGGTCAGGACAGGGGCCGTCAGGGGCTGTGAGGGGTACCCAGGCTTCTGAGATGTTTCCTGGCCTTGGAGGAATGCCAGGAGGGGCAGGGCTGCTCCCAGAAGTGTAGGGAGTGATGGGAGAGGCAGGGGCAGGGGCAGCCCAGGCATCACGGGACCTGGTACCTGAGCCGGCTAGGGAGGAGGAGGAAGAGGAGGACGAGGAGGACGAGGAAGTGGTGGCATCTGGTGGTGCATGTATCAGTGGGGAGGAAGGGGGCTGCTGAGGGGGCATCATGCCGGGGTGCCAGGCCAGGTCCTCCCGAGCGCAGGTGCCCCCCTGTCCATGCTGCTGCTATTCCATCAGCTGCTGAGCTCACTGCTCAGGGTGTTTGCCCTGTTCCATAGTGAAGTTCTGGCATTCGGTGAACAATGGCTGCCTCCATCATTCTAAAGTCTCTCTCCCTCTCCATGCTCCTCAAAATGTCAAAGTTTGAGCCCCACTTTCTTCATCTGTGTCTCAAGCAGGAGAGCGACCAGAGACTCAAACTTTCTCCCCTCCACGGCAACTGGGTGTTGGGTTTGGGAGCAGCAGAGACAGGAGCAGCTGCTGTGCTTCAGAAATGACATGTTCTACTTCCTTCTTCCCGAGATCACCTCTCTAGTGAGTTCCATGTTCTCTTCACCCTCCTTCCTTCTGGTTTGCTATCCTCCCTGACTTCACGTTCCTGCTCCTTCTCACTATTGTTTTCTCCACTTTCTCCATCTTGTGCCTTATCATCTGCACCTGCTTCATGTTTGCCTTTGTTTTCTGCCTTTTCAGGCTGCTGACCGTCAGTATCCACTTCCACTCCCCACCCCTTCAGCTTCTCTGGCTCAGTGGGTCCCATGTCAGCAATACAGCTGCCCTCCAGGCCTGAAGCACTAATGGGGGGATTTCCAGAATGCATTGGTAATTGAGGGATTTACCTGGGGCCAGGAAATCACTTATACAGAGAGTCAACATAGGAAATATGTATGGATGGACAGGTATACAGCAAATCGTCCTCATTTGCTTTTTGTGAATGAAAATGAGTGGTTGTAAAAATGTAGTATTTGTAAAATGATAGTAGTTCAGCCAATGCCATTGAGAGGAGGAATCCATTTACTCTGAATCCCTTTGGTTTTAAGAGTTTATATTAAGTAAACAAAGCGTGACAGTATGTGTGCATACACTCCCCCAAGCTTCATTTGAGATTTTTATTTTATTTATTTTTTTAGAGTTGAGAGAGGGACAGAGAGAGAGAGAGAGAGAGAATCTTAAGCAGGCTCCATGCCCAGTGCAAATCTCAACGTGGGGCTCCATCTCACGACCCTGATATCGTGACCTGAACCAAAATCAGGAGTCGGGCTCTTAACTGTCTGGGCCACCCAGGTGCCCTTCATTTGAGATTTTTAAAAGATCAGACCATTTCTACTTTTTTATTCAGTTTTCACTGTTGTATTCTGCTGGGACTGGGGTTTGACTTTTATCATATATATAAGCTAATAAACTAGCTTGTGAGTGTTTCCTGGATGCCAGCAGAAGCTACAAGATTCTTGGGTCAGAGAAAAAGGATTCTAGTACTGATGACAAAGCCACCAACATATGCCCCCTCCCACCAGAGAAACACAATGTGGCCCAGATGGATGCCACTCAAAGTGTTTGCATTTTTTTTTTTTTTTAAAGATTTTATTTATTTATTTGACAGAGAGAGAGACAGCGAGAGAGGGAACACAAGCAGGGGGAGTGGGAGAGGGAGAAGCAGGCTTCCCGCCAAGCAGGGAGCCTGATGCGGGGCTCGATCCCAGGACCCTGGGATCACAACCTGAGCTGAAGGCAGACGCTTAATGACTGAGCCACCCAGGCACCCCAAAGTGTTTGCATTTTAAGTGACCCTGAACTTGGGGGATCCATTACAAACAGTAAGCTAACTTGTCCCTTGTTCAGGGTGGAAGTGTTGCCTCATTTCTAAAGGGGAATAGCTGCAAAAACATTCCTGAACAGTTGCCTGGGTAAAGAATGACAGGGCCTTGCAGTACTGGTACACCAAGTAGGAGAAGTGCGAGATAGTAAAACACCCACGAGAAATGCATTCCATAAGTTTAAGAAGACCGAAGAAATTATGAGCACATGGAGGGAAAACGTGACATTCAGTTTAAAATTAAAAAAGACCTGAGTCAACTAGTTAAGTATGAAAATGCCATGTCTGAGATACGATTACACTGGATGGCATTAATAGCAGATTACACCTGGTGAAGGAAAATATTAGTGAACTTGAGGACTCAGCAGTAGACGCTGTTCAAAATGGAACACGCAGAGGAAAAAAGATGAACAAACATCAACTGAATATCAGTGTGCTCTGGGTCAACCACTCATAGCTTCATGTATGTGCAAATGAAGTTGTAAGAGGGGACCAAAAAATGGCTGAAAATTTCCTAAAATTGTAGAAAACTATAAACTCACAGATCCAAGAAATGGAACAAAAATCAAGGAGAAGAAATGTGATAAAAAAATGACTCCAAGGCACATCATAATCAAATTCAATGGGGTAAGAATGGTGGTGGGGATGAGGTCAATGACAGATTTTTAAATTTATTTATTTACTTGTTTATTTATTTATTTTTAAAGATTTTATTTATTTATTTGAGAGAGAGAGCCAGAGAGAGAGAGGGAGCCCAAGCAGGGGGATAGCAGAGGGAGAGGGAGAAGTGGGCTCCCCGCTGAGCAGAGAACCCAATGTGGGGTTCAATCCCAGGACCCTGAGATCATGACTTGAGCCGAAGGCAGACGCTTAACCAACTGAGCCACCCAGGTGCCCGCAGATTTTTTAAATTTAGATTAAAATTTTTAAAAAATCATGTTAAGGAGAAAATCTGAGAAGTGACCAAAGGAAAAACATACATATACAGAGGAACAAAGATAAGAATTTTAGAAGACTTCTCCTTTTTGGAAATAAAGTGAGTTAGAAGATAGGGAAGCCACATGTTAAAGTTCTGAAAGAACAAACAAGCAAACAAACAATTATCCACCTAGAATTCTCTACCAGCAAAAATAACTTTCAAAAACAAAGGTAAAATGGAGACTCTGTCAGGTTTATGGAAGTCAAATTCATCACTTGTAGACCGTGCAAGACACGTTAAAGGAAATCCTGCAGGCAGAGGGACATGTTACCCGATAAAAAGCAGGATCTACAAAGGAACGAAGGGCGTCAGGAATGATGTCTGGTCATTTCACCCATGACATCAGTTCCTTCCAATAGCTCCTTTCCAGATTTCAGTCTCCACATGGAGCAGAAATGCCTTGGAAAGAACTTGGTTCTCAGCACTGCAATGCGAACAAGAAATATGTTATATTTGTGCTAGAGGACCAAAAGAAAAAAGATAGGAGAGGAAGTGGTGGAACCTGGAGGGGAGAGCGGCTGAGGAAGAGAGATCTCAGAAGAGAACAGCCAGGGATAGAGGATGAAAGCTCCTGTGTATTTGTTTCTGTGTATTTGCTGGTAGTGTTTTCCCTTATTGAGATTATAAATAATGGAAGGAGGTGGCGGTGAATCGGAAGAATTTAGCAACATACGGAATTTAGAGTCGACTTAAAAATTTGACTTGGTATATTTAGGGGTAACAGGAGAAATTGTTGGGCCCTGGAGGTATTGGGAAATAGAGATAGGAATAAATCTGAGCCCCTGTACTTGAATCTTGCATAGACTTTACCCCCACTGTGATTCTTGACCCGGTTTTACTTTCCGGGGAGTAAATGTAAGCAAATTTCTCTCTCTATGAGTAACCATGTTAGGTGTTATTGAACACCCAAAGACACAAGGCAGAGAGGATTCTGCCCTCAAGGATGCACTTATAAAGATGGAATATTCCCCCTCCCATCTCTCTCCCCTGCATCCTTCTTATTTCCTTTCTGTTTTTATCCATCTCTCTCCATATCCACAGACATGGGAAACAATTTCAGCATTAAGCCACAAATGATGGATGTTAAAGAAGTGATGCAGACCATTGTTTCAGAGGCAGGGGGCAGTTCAGGGAACATTTTATGGATGAGAGAGGTTATGAGCTGGAAAGAAATGGGATTTTGATGAACTGAGACAGAGCATTGGCACCTTTCTGTCTGGGAAGATGAGGTGTTGATTGGTAGATCTGCTGGGCTTGAGGAGTGGATGGCTACTTACCGTAAGCAGGCTGTTATGTTCCCCAAATAAGTCTGATCCAGAAGGGAAGGAAGGCCATAGATACACATCAATCCGTAAGTTTCCCACGTAGTTGTGGAGAAGGAAGTGTGGCTGGGATCTCCAAGATCCAGTCAGGAGAGAAGGGCAGAGAGGTCTGCACACTTATCTCAGAGGTAGGAGAGGAGCTGGGAGGGAGATGCTGGGGACTCCAGGAGGTCAAAAGTGTCAAAGCCTGAAAGGTGTGCCTTGTCCAATGATGTGGAACAGAGCCTGAGAGCAAGCCACCAGATTGGGTGGGTGAAAGTGGTTGAGAGAGGGCAGCTCTAGAAGAAAGCCAAATTTCAGAGCGCTGTTGGGGGAAGTGGGTGAGGAGGGGGCAGGGACAGGGCCCCATGAGCCCAGATGAAGATTTTGGGCCAATTAGAGAAAGTACTCATCTGGGAAGACCAATTAGGAAAATGTGCTTTTTTTGCATCAAGAAAAAGACATCCCATTCTTAGGAAGATGCAGTCCTATGTCCCCTGCCTTGGCAAGTGGATTCAGGGCTAGATTCAGCCATATTTCACCCCTGCCCCAAGTATCTTTGAACAGAGCACAACCTACAGAGAGGGTACGTGGTGGTTCTGAGCAGGGACACACAGTGTAAAGTGCTCATTGGAGGATATGGATGGTACAGGGAATGAGCAAGTAGTAAAATCATCCAAGGGGGCAGAAGGGGTCACAGAAAGGCATTTGAAAAGAAATCTGTGCATCTTTCTAGGCAGAAACTATGCCCCCTGCTCTTCCCCTGTCCCCTCACCTTTGTCCATCATGTCTACACCTGGTAGATTTCAGAATTGTTTTGGAGGAGACATCTGTGTGTGAGGCTAATCCAGGTGTTATGGGCTGAACTGTGCCCACCCCAATTTGATACACTGAAGTCCTAACCCCTAGTACCTCAAATGTGACTATTTGGAGTTAGAGTCATTAAAGAGGTAGTTAAATTAAAACGAGGCCATCAGGATGGGTGCCAATCCAATGTGACTGGTGTCCTTAAAGAAGAGGAGATTAGGACACGGACAACTCAGACTGGACACAGCGAATGTGAGAACACAGCAAAATGGCCATCTGTAAGCCGAGGGGAGGGGTCTCAGGGGAAACCAAACCTGCCGCCATCTTGGTGGTGGACTCCCAGCCTCCAGAACAATGAGGGAATACATTTCTGTTGCTTAAGCCTCCCCAGTCTGTGGTACTTTTGTTCTGGCAGCCCTAGCAAATGAACAGCCACAGTTAGAAAAAAATCTCCTAGGAGAGCTGTGAACCAGTTCCTTGCTGAGTGGACCCCAGAAGTGAGGTAGGGTCATAGCATGAGGCCATGGAGAGGCAGCAAGTCTGTAAGCCTGGCTCAAGGGCAGACGAGTTCTGAAGGTCAGCTTTGCCACTACATAGACTCGTGGCCTTGGGTGTGTTAATCACTCGGCACCTATGTTTCTGAAGATGTAAAAGGAGCTTTGCAATAGCGCGTGTGTTACAGAGATGCTGTCAGGATTCAATGAGAGAAGATGTGCAAGGTGCTTAGTACAGGGTAAGGGCTTGACGTGCTAGCTCTCCTCTTGATTTCCCACAGACAGTCAAAGCCGCTCGGGGGCCAGCATCGTGATCTCCTCTGCTTCCAAAATGAAGCATTTATTAAGTGTCCCTTTCACTTTAAGGAACCCAACTGTTTCCTGTGTGGGATGGGGTTTCAGTGACAGCCATTGTCTGGCGGCAGTGGACCCAGCGTGGGCTTGGGGTCCGAAGACAGAATTCTGGCTCTGGCTCTGCCACAGACTGGCTGGATGAGCTTGGGCCCTTTATTCCTCTCAGTCATGGGTGTCTCATCTGCAATGAGAAGAGACTGTGCTTGATGATTTCCGAAATGTGTTAAATATTGGATTCTGTGATTCAGAATCGCTGAATGGCCCTGAGACACTGGTAAGAAGCCCAGAGGCATATGGAGGAAGAGATTTGCCCCCTGTCCTCTCAGCAAGAAAGGAAAGCCCCACCATGGGCAATGCCTTCTTCTTTTTTTTTTTTTTAAGATTTTATTTATTTATTTGAGAGAGAGAGCACAAGCTGGGTGAGAGGCAGAGGGAGAGGGACAAGTAGAACAGGGAGCCCAACACGGGGCTTGATCCCAGGACCCCTAGACCAAGACCCGAGACGAAGGCAGATTCTTAACCGACTGAGCCACCCAGGTGCCCTGGGCAATGTCTTCTTATGGCTGAAATTGCAGAGAATCCATGGCAGAGATGACATCAGGCTGCCAAGTCCTTATTAATGTCATGATTACAGTAACAAGCCTGCTGGGGACTTAAAGGAATCTGATTTGCCCTCCAAGTACTTGCAAGTAGAAATCCTTCATGCACTCTCTGGCCACAGAACAGAGAGTCCTAAAACAAAGCCTGTTTTGATCTTTTATCTTGCTTAGGGGTGATACCATATCTCCAGCATAAACTACGATGCTTGTATTGTTTGCATGCCAACAATAAAAAAGGAAAACACAACCAAGTGGTTTGGTTAGTTTTGGCATGCACAACTCAGGGTGGGAAATTCCCTCAGATTTTGGCTGATCATCTAGTATTTAATTTTTTTTAATAAGTGTGTCAGTTTCAAAATACCAGAGGTTCTTGTTGAAGGGCAATCACAAAGAATTGGACATCCTGGTGTTTGGAGCAAACATTCCAGCTCGTTGGCATCACAGCCACTTACTGTAATATCAGCGATAAGAGCAATGACCACACTGCAGTGTAGGTCCCTGGGGACCTCACCGGGGAAGACTTTCCATTTATGGTGAAAAGCAGGAAAGAAGGGCGGAAGCTGATGCGCCTTGGGTAGCACCTCCTAGGTGTTCCAGAGTTGAGAACAGCAAGTCTCAAGGAACTACCTTCAGCCTCAGGAGCCCGGGGACCTTGACCATCAGTTATCCAATCTGGTTTTGAAGTCCACTATCTGATCTTGGGCAGACTTTGGTCCTAGCTTTGGGAAGCTGATGACTTACTGGTTTGAGGTCCACCTATTTGCGGGGCCTGTATGTTCTGATTCCTAAGTTAGAACGTATGACTTGGTACCTTGTCTGACATTGGTCTGGGTGCTTGCAACCCCCAGTTGGTTCATGGACCAGCAGCATCAGGATCCCCGGGGAGCTGGCTAGAAAGGCAGAATCTTGGCCCTAGAAATGCAGACTCTCGGGCCTACCCTGGAGATACTGAATCAGAGCCTGCCTTTCAACATGATTCCGGGGTGGTTCGTTTGCACATTTCAGTTTTCAAAGCCCTGTGCCAGAATACCCAAAATGAAGCACACATCCTAGGAGCACATCCATGAGACAGATTAGCCATTCACTGGTCCAGGATAATTTGGTTGTAAGAAGACTTAAATCAGGAAGCTCATTGGGTACACTGAGAACATTATCTGTTCTCTGCTCTGTGGTGTGTGTATATATATACCCTATATATATGCACACACATGCATAAGAAAATCATTCATGATTGTTTTTCCATACGCTCTCTGAAACAGCACAATCGAAAAATACTAGATAAAGCCTGCTAAAAGGCTTTCTGTTAGCAGCTCTGTTTGGAAAGCATTTTGCTAAGAGCGAGGACAGCAAGGGGCCTTCTGCAAAATGGGACAACGTAAACCAAATGGGAGTCCAAGGGGGTCAGCCAGATGGCCAGCAACCTCTGCTTTCCTTTCTACTTTCTTCGGGTTTCTCTGCTGACTCGATAGCACACATAGGACACTCTCTAATGACCCATGTCCTCCTGGAGTTCACAAATGTGGGTCGCACATGGTGGGCAGGGCCAGCTGACACTGGGAGGCCACGGAATGGCTCCAGGAGCAGCTGCTGGGAGGAGGGGACGGTTTCTTAGTGAGTAGTTCCTGTTGCTCTACGATAGCCTTAATGTGTTCTAAGCTGGAACTTTTATTCCTTCTTGGAAGACTAGGCCATCATTCGGTTGATGTCATCATTTTTCAGTTCCTCTCTAATATTTATTTGAAAAACTCTTTACTTGGCTTCCTTGATCCACTTAAATGTCATCACTCGGAAACTTTCTAAAATTTATACACACACACACACACACACACATCACCTGAGTTCAACAACACTGATGGCTTATGACTTTTCTACACGCGAAATGCCCACCTGTTGGTCTTCTTTCTTTTACATTCCCTGACTTAAGTGGTGGTCCCGGAAGGTTTGGGGTCCCATTGGTGACCCATACTTTCCTGCATCAAAGAAATCTCATCTGAGGAAGTGACATAGTCATAGGCCAAGGAGACCATATCCTTTCCTCTCACATGTGGGGTTTGGAGAGGGAATATCGCCTCCCTTCTGGGACCCATGCTTCATTGATGGTCTAGGCATAAACTTCTTCTTCTTTTTTTTTTTAAACAAAAAGAGTCTTTTAATAATGTATACATGTGTGTGGATTTATAGATAGGCATAGACTTCTGTGGGTGCTGCCATCAATTACCACAGACTTAGTGGCTTAAAACAATGTGTTATCTTATCATTCTGAAGGTCAAAAGCCTTACATCTGTCTCACTGGGCTAAAGTCAAAGTGTCACAGGGCTAGCTCCTCCTGGAGGTGGTAGGGGAGAATCATTCCTTGCCTCTTTCATCTTCTAGAGGCTTCCAGCATTCCTGGGCTCATAACTATACCCTCTGGCCTCTGCTTCATCATCACATCTCTCTGATGCAGACCCTCTTGTATTCCTCTCATAAAGACCCTGGGGATTGGATTGGGATCACCAGATAATTTAAGATAATCAACCCAAATCAAGACCCTTAACTTAATCACATCTGTAAAGTCCATCTTGCCGTATAAGATAACATAGGCATAAATTCTGGAGATTAGGATGGGGCGTCTTTAGGGAGCCATTATCCTGTCTACTATAGCCTAAAAGGCAAAAATGCTGAAATTGTGACCCTTCAGCATCTTCGACCAGCTAATGTGGAATTCTACTTATTGCCTATAGTTTGAGCTGCTTGGAATCATACCACCTAACAATTCCCAGACACCTCAGAGATGGGGAGGCGGAATCATACTTTTGATCGACTTTAGAGACGTGTTTTTCCTGAAATGGAGTCAATTTGAAAAAATGAGAATGCGGAGGCCTGACAGAATTTAATTATCATCATAACGTCTATTATTTATTGAACTTCTACTATGACCCAGGCACAGTGCCAGGTACCCTGCACACATTATTTCATTTGATCTGAGTAAATGGCTGGAAATCAGGCATTGGTGTCTGTGTTTCAAGGTGAGAGAACTGAGCTGTACAAGTATTATGGGCTGTTTGTAGGGCTTCCTTCCTAGGTAGGTGCCCAGGGACCACTAGTTGTCAGTAGAGATGATGTTTCTGAATGTGGTTTTTAATAACTAGACTTACCTTCCCTGAAGAAAGTCTATTTATAGACTTCCCAGAAACTCTGCTGTTGGTCAACTTGGTCTAACCCCAGAGCATCAGCAGAATGAGTCCAGCCATCATTGGAGAGGATTAGTGTTTATTTTACTTGCTGGGTATATCATTCATTACTTTTTTTTCTCCACTCAGTTGGCCAACAGCCTATTGCATCTGCTTGACTTTGATCAGAACAGAAACTGTAGAGTGTCCTAATGGTTAGAATTCAAGACCCTGTCTCAGAATACATTCATATTTGATTAACATTTATTGAATGCCTATCATGGGCGGTGGGTTGAGCTGGGTTCCTGGAACATAGCTCGATAAGATTTGGAAATGGGACTGCTACTCCAGCTAAGAGGTCAACTGGCTTAAAGTGATAAGGAGAACTTCATGGTCTGTCTATTTCCATTGTTCTCTGAGCTGCAGGAGAAGAGCCAAATGACTGGACTCCAACCTGGTCTTAATATTTTTACCTCTTATTCTCCAGCCCATGGAAGTTCAGTTTCAAAATATGTGTCTGTCTGTTGTCAGGCTATACCCACCTGTCACAAATTTTTGGGTGTCCAAAGGAGAAAAGAAAAAAAACAAAACCATAATATAGGAATTTAAATGTATTCCAGCCAACCCTGACATTTGTTAGGTTATACCCAACTGGTGGTGTGCTGGGGCCAGATTGAGCTTGAGCTTGGCTTGAGCCAAGGGAATGCATGTCTTTCCAGGTCCCTGTTTAGTGCTTTAGTAATATCAGGATTGTAGCTCAAAACTGGTCATGGTAGTGCTGTTTACATGGTAAAAATCTGCAAATGCTACGAATCAGGACTTTCTTATTTTCATCTTTTTTTTTTTTTTTTGAAGAGCCAGTTTGCCAGCATACCACTGTCAGCAACATATACATCGTGTGGGTGTCAATCGTAGTCAATTAAAATGAGTAATCAATTAGTTAAAGAAATATTAACGTGGGATGCCTGGGTGGCTCAGTCAATTAAGCATCTGCCTTCAGCTCAGGTCATGATCTCAGGGTCCTGGGATCGAGCCCCACATCGGGCTCCCTGCTCAGGGGGGAGTCTGCTTCTCCCTCTCCCTCTGCTCCTACCCCACCACTCATGCTCTCTCTCTCAAATAAATGAATCTTTTAAAAAAAAGAAATATTAATGTTTGTTAGATCAATAGGTTAATAATGTTTAAAGGACCAATATTTTAAATTCATAGATATGTGTGCTGGAAGAGATGCTACCCATCAGCCAGAATACTTTTCCATTTTCCAGACAAGGAAACAGAATTGACCCTGAGCAAGAAGAGCTCTGTATTCTTCTTGGGGAACAAGCAAGCCACATCCTCTTGGAGATTATCTTTCTGTGGTCTTCCTCAAAATTTTAGTTCCCAGTATTCAAAGGCAGTGGGTATCTGCAGGGACAGGGTCGTCAAAGTTCCGGTGTGGTAGGGTCAGGGGAGGCAGCGTGGGGGAGTAAATCCAGAATGCACGGTGGACGTGTCAAGGATAGTTTGCCTCTGCCTAGACTTGTAGCGATTAACAAGAAAATCAATTTCTGTTTTTCATGAGTCCTTTATTAATTCCAAATTGCCTTGGCATGTCGGGCACAGAGAGCCTAGTTTCAGAGCGGGGGTCAGCTGCCGGCCCTTACGGGGCTCTCTGCTCTAGAAACTCCTATGACACATGCATAGACATGGAAAAATCCAGGGCAGAGGAAGGTGTTTGCAGTGTGCCAATGTTGTTCAGGAAATCATCCTTCCATGGCTAACCATACCAAATGGATTAATTTGTTTCAAAAATTTACATAAGCAGAAAATCTATCACACAACAGTCTGTAGGAGGGTAGGCTTTTTGTAATTAGCATCCAGAGAACATATGAATGTTTCTTCTGTCAACGTTCCCCTGCTCTGCATTTCCTGCTCTGCTTGCTGGCCTCAGCCCCACACTGAGCCTGTTGAAGCATGAAGCTGGGGAGGTCAAGCATTTCATATGGACTAAATCACAGATGTCACTTTCCTTCTTCCAGCCCACAAGCCACTGAACCATGTAGGGCGAAGGTTAGAATTATAGTTCTTGGCCATTACTCGGTGTTCCCGGGAGCAGTCTTCTTTCCCCATGTCCCTCTGGCCCCCACATGTCACCCCTCTACCCCCGGCCCCACCCCATCTTATAACAGTTCTTGCAAAAATAAACACACGGGAAAGATGGTGTAATTAATAGTTTACATATGAACTCTGGTATGTTGTAAACGCTGAGTTCTTATGTCCAACAACCTAAGGTGAATCTGGTTATGTGTATTTGATAGGATAGCAGCTGGAAATGTGGTTTCTGATTCCAGAAGGTCTCCCAGCAATGGTGGTAGATTAGGGTAGCAAATATTTCCAGGCATTTTACTGGCCTCCCACTCTTTCTCCTTCTACAAACTTCTTAACCACTGCTCCCAGGCATAAAATGACTAAGAATAACCTTCTTTACTATCTCTCCAGGGCCCCTAGAAAGAGTTTTTGAGCTTTGACAAGGGTGAGTTTGGCAACAGAGCACATCATGCAATGGAGTCAAGGTTAGTGGCAGGAAGATCAGGGAGGATTCCTGTGTCATGGGGCAAGGGCTGGATTGTGATAATGGTGGGTGTGGAAAGGGAGAGAGTGAAAGGAAAAATGGAGGGGATGTTGTTATTGATTGGATTTAGGGAGTCAAGTATAAGAAAGAATCAGCTAGGACTCCAAGGGCTTGAGTCTGAGCCGTGGGAGAATGGGGATACCATTGATAGAAGTGAGGAGGGATAAAATGGGAACAGTCTTGGAGCAATGAGTACCTAAGGGAAACATTTGCATGGCACTAATATGACTAAACATGGATTTTGTGGTACCAGCCTATGGGACAATATTACAGTTACTTTCACGAAAAGAAACACTAACTAAGCATGGACCTGCCCAATGCAATCATGCCGAGGACTGAAAGAAGCAAACTAAAAACGGTTTGTGTCCACCCCCCCCACCCCTGACCCCCACCCAGAGGCTTGTTGTCATTGGCAGGGTACTACTGCTATGCATTTATAACCTCTTGTGACAGAGCAAAATTCCTGGCAGCCATCCAGATAAGACTCCCTAGCTGAATGAGCGAGGCCACCTGGAAAGTTTCAATCCCATAAAGGATTTTCCCAAGTCATTCACTTATCCTGCAAGCCAGTTGAGTATCTTGTAGGCCAGGCACCAGGTTTAGCTCTGGGGGAACAGGATAAATGAGAGAAACCCAGTCCCTCCACTATGAGCACACTCGGGGTTCTCTTAAGACTATGATCTCAATAGACAGTGTATTAGTCTGCACGTGCAGCCGTAACAAAGTGCCACAGACTGGGTGGCTTAAAAAGCAGAAATTTATTTCTTCACAGTTCTGGAGGCTAGAAGTCCAAGATCAAGGTGCTGGTAGAGTTAGTTTCTTCTGAGACCGCTCTCCTTGACTTGCAGATGCCTTCTTTTCCCTGGGTCCTCACAGGGTCTTCCCTCTGTGTGTATCTGTGTCCTAACCTCCTGCTCTTATTAGGACACCAGTCATATTGGATTAAGGCCCACACATCCGACCTCATTTTACCTTAAATACTCCTTTAAAGTCCCTATCTCCAAATACAGTCATATTCTGAGGGACTGGGGGTTAGGACTTCAACATATAATTTTAGAGGAACACAATCCAGCCTATAACAGATTGTTCCTTGCCTCCTTGCCTTACTATTCTAAGAGATTCTGTGTAACCAAGAGCACTATCTCACCCCCAGTCCCTGGGAAGGCCATCTCATGAGCATGGGGAAGCTGATGTGTCTGAGCTAGCTATAAAGATCCTCTGACTAAGAAGAAAACCCATCTGTAGCATGGGTAGGCCTATCTCTCTGCACAGATATGCATGTCTCTTGTCTCTTGAAATTTGTGGTTGCAATGGGGCTTTTATTCACACAAATGAATGATTGGTGAGATGTGGTCCTGTGACTGATTTCAAGTAGGCCAGGACACCTCCCCTTCTCTCACCTGGCCCTGTCTCTAACTCAGGGGACAGTTGAAGGAGTTCTTCCCACCTCCATGTAGGGTCTTCAGGGATTCTTTACCCCCTGCCAGGTCCCTGAAGCATTGCCCTTCCGCCATCCGTCAATGACATACCATTTGCCCATTTTGTCCTCTTCAGCCAAGATTCTCTGCTATTCAATATAACATGAGATACAATCTCAAGATTGACTCAGAGATCCGGCTTTTATAAGTTGTTTCTAGTTTTATTTAACATGACAACAAAATCTTTCTCTGAGGACTCTTCCAGACTTGATTCAGAGAGCGAGATCCTTCTTGCAGAATGCCTTCCCTGCGTTGCAGGTACCCAAACTGAAACTCAGTGACTTCTTAGGGCTCATGGAATTTTCCTGAAGCAAACTCACACTGTTCTGATCATATTTCCTATGCTCAAGTCCTTTTCCCTGGACTCACTATGAAGTTTTCTCATTTTTCTCTAAGCTCACAGTTCTTTGGGAAATTCCTAAATATCTTTACAATTCTTTCCTACAACTAACCAGAATTCCCAGCCCACCTGGGCAGCATGGAATTCAAATTCATGACTCAGACAAATAGTGGCACAAAATCATTTTGTTGAATATGAGACATGATTACTGCATCCCTAAACAGAATACATCTGGTTGTGAATACACCTAGGATAGGAGAAGTGTGGGTGCACACATGCTTATGGAAGAGTGAATAGACATGGGAGTCATTTTCCTCTAGAAAGATGAGTCCCATGAGCTTGCTAGATCTTTTTATTTGTTTTCAAATTCTAATACTCATGCCTGAATTGCTGACAAAAACAGATCTTTTCCAGGAGGGTTGGCAACAGTGTTTAAAGTCCATAAAAATCAGACAATAAGTTGTTAACATTTAAGCCAAGTGGTAAAAAGTTGAGAGAGTCCATGGTAGGCTAAGAAGTCATTTCAAGCACTTGTTATAAAGCCAGTACAGGATGCTGCATAAGACCTGGCTTGGTGTTAATCCTATTTTTACAAAACTATTTTATAACTTGATTGTTCAGAAGGAAAAAAAAGTTATTTCCTTGTACAATTGAAAGTGCCTTAATGTGAGCACTTTCTTAAGTACAGGCTGACTATCTTAAGTACAGGCTGAGATTTCCTTTTCTTACATTTTGTAATTAGGACAAGTCTTTGCACACCGGCTTCTTTGGAAGCAGACTCTGAGATGGAGATTTGGCTGCAGGGGTTTGACTGGGGAATGCTCTCAGGATCAATGCCTGTGGGCACACAGAGAGAAGTTGGCTCAATGCAGTCACCACAAGGTCTTGGCTGATCCCAATGGTGGGAGGGGATGTAAAGCAGGAGTGGCCCTTCAGAAATGTCCGGAGTTCAGGAGAGGGACCAGGCATTTACACCTGCAAGGCCACCTCTTGGATGTAATAAACATCTATTCAGAATTTGGTGTTTGGGGTTCTACACTTAAGTCCTTCTCTTTCCCTTCCTTCCTTCCTTTAAACCTATGTATTCTGTGTTTTTTCATTGAATGAGAGGGTAAAAGAGAGAAAGTTGTTGAAGGTGATTCCCAGATTTTTGCTGTGGGAAGATAGGGGTATGCCAAAGAAGAAGACAAGGAACTCAAGCCTGGCCATGTTGACATTGAGGGTCTGTGGGATATCCCAGTGGAAATGGATCACAAGTGCAAAACTGAGAAGTTTTGGCTAGGTTTGTCTAGGCTAGACATACAGATTGGGAAGTCATCAGCCATATGATTGGGTAAGACACTGTAGAAGAAAAGATAGTCAAGAATGCTCAAAGAACATTTTCCTTATTACATCAAACTCTTCTTTCCCCATGCCTGAGGTGGTCTCTCCCTTCTCATAATTTCCTCCAGGGCTTTCATGTCTGTTCACCCATTTGACCCTTGCCATAGGCCTCCTAGTTCTGTTATGGATTTCTTTTCTCCTCAAGTCATAGGAGCTCTGTGGTTGTGTGAGACTTGATGCTTGGTAGGTCAACATTAATGCCCTCATAACTTTCTTCCTTTCTTGTACTTCAGTTTCTCTCAGTGTTTTCCAAGGTATGTCACTCAGCAAGAGAAGATGGTGAGAAAGCTTGGGAGACCTGGCAAGAGCAAGGTGTGGTCCCAGTAGAACATTTTGGAGAGCTCTGTCAGATGACAGGATGGGACTCAGAAATAGAGATGAAGAGAAGCAAAGAGAAGCTCAGTGACCAGAGGCGCATGGTGGACTCCAGATGAGGAAGTTGTATAAAAATGTGTGGGGACAGTTGTGGGGAGGTGTTGTGACTAAGGTGATCTCAGGGGCTCAGGGGTCTCCCAGGCTAGACCAAAATGGGGAGTGATGTGATTCTCAGTCCTGCCAGGTGGGGAGTGGGTGGGCAGCGAGGGGGGAAGAGGGGAAGGATGTGAGGAGGAGGACTGAGCGTGCTTGGAATATCCTGTTAGGATTGTTCTGGAACTTGGGGCAAGTCAGACAGGTGGCTGGTCGGGAGGAGATGAAGGGGTTTTGCAAGGGAAGTGCTGGCTTCCTTTCCTGCAGCAGATTCTGCTGCTTCTGCTTCTTTCATGGCCTCATCTGCTGCTGTGGGAACCAGATTTCCCTCCTGCATTTCAGCCTTTGGAGAAGGGGTGAGGACCTCTCAGTAACCACAGACCCTGTGGGCCCCAAAGAGAAACTGAAACTCCCCTTTTTTGCAAGAATATGGACCAGCTACCCAGGACCTGGGTCTAATAGCATTTCAGTGACCCTACTGAGGTTTGCATTATGACCCCTCGAAGATATGCCCATTGGAACCTCAGAACGTGACCTTATTTGGAATAAGTGTCTTAATGTAATTAAGGTAATGGAGTTAAGGTAAGGAACTCAAATTGAGATCATGCTCATTTCGGGTGATCCCTAAATCCAATAAGGAGAGTCATTATAAGAGAGAGAAAAGGAGAAGACACAGAGTCACAGACAGGGAATGCCATGTGATGATGGAGGCAGAGATTGGAGCAATGCATTTACAAACAAGGAGCACCAAGGACTGCTGGAAGTCATCAGAAGCTAGGAGAGAGGCATGGAACAGATTCTCCCTCAGAGCCTCCAGAAGCAACCAAGCCTGCTGGACATTCTGATTTTGAACATCTGGCTTCAAAAACTTGAGAGAAATAAATTTCTGTTTAAGCTACCCAGTTTGTGGTAATTTGTGGCAGAAATCCCAGGAAACGAATGCAGGGTTATATCTGAGAACTCCTGGTCATCTATTGGTCTGTGTTCCTTCTGGCATGGTTAATGGGGGGACACTTTGAACCTAAACTCTAATATTTATTCCGAGTTTCTATAGGTCTTGTGAGGTGACCCTTACTCTCTCTGGCACAGCTTTAGGAAGACTTAAAAAGATAAGTATCCTGTTGGCTGACCCTAATACCCCAGGATAGGTAGGCTCCCAGATGTGGCTCCTAGCATGCCTGCTATAGTCAATAAGGTACACTTTACAGTTTTCAAAGTATTCTCACATATGTTATTTTATTCTCAGAACAACTCAATGAGGAGGGAAGCCAAGGACAGCTATCTGTTTTACTCAGGAGAAAATAGAAGCTTAGAGAACACAGGACTATTATACCTGTTCCATTATTTGTTAATACATTTATGATGAAATCAGAGGGGATCATGTTATTTCTTCCTCTTGCATCAACTAGGAATGTCTTTAGTAAAAAGTACCAAAAATATTGACTAATCGTGGCTTCAAGAACTAAGGATTTGTTCATCTCATCAAATAATAGTCTGAAGAGGCCAGGCCAGGGCTGGCCGTGCCCCCAAGACCGGGACCTTCTGTGGCATACTTAACACATAAGGCCCTTCCTCATACTTGCCCTCTCTTGTTTTCCAATATGGCGGCCACATCGTCAGGTTGTCAAGTAGGGAGAAGGGGAAGGGAGAAGAAGAGAAGGTAAAAGGGACCATAGAATGAAGAGCCTCCTGTTAGCAAGGCTCTGCCCTTTGGTTTTTAGAAGAGGCCTCCTCCCCAGTAATATCACCAGCCAGAACTGTGTCACATGGCAGATTGTTTCCTTAGGGAGGCAAGGTGGGGAGGGAGGGATAGATTTTGCTAAATAGTTAGCCACCTGCCTTGGGCTGAATATAGAAGAGGTAGTGCTTCATGATCTAGAATATCAGGGGAGGCTTCATGGATGAGGATTAGGAGTGAAAAACTCAACAGACCCAGTATTTTTTTTCCCTAAGCTCTGCTTGGGTTGGTATTTTCTGAATTTGTTCATTTTTCATTTCGCTAGTGAAATCTTAGGGAGAGCTGGTTACTATGGCTGTTAATTAGTATTAGTAATAGTCACTGTATCAATAATAAAGATGCTGATAGAGTTATTAATATCCATCTGCTCATTGGACTCTTTGTCTTAATCTTTAGCAACACTGTGTTGAACCAAAACAAAATCAATAAATATGTTGCTGCCATTCATGTGAAATGTTTGAACTTTGGACCTTATAACCCCCCCCCAAATAATAAATAAATAAGAAAAGTGATAAACTCAAATATTTTTTCTAAAGTTTTTATTTATTTATTTGAGAAAGAGAGTGAGCGAGAGAGAGAGAGCACGAGCAGGGGGAGAAGCAGACTCCCCACTGAGTAGGGAGCCTGAGGCGGGGCTTGATCCCAGGACCCAGGATCATGACTTGAGCCAAAGGCAGACGCTCAACCAACTGAGCCATCCAGGCACCCCTAATGCAAATATTTTTTATATGTTGCTTAAAAATTAATATCTTCTGGCCTTGGTTCATTAGACTAACAACAACAAAAAGCAATAGGAAAGCTATTTTTTTTTTCTCCACCCAGTATCACAATTTGCTTTGCTATGAAAATGTCAGAGGCTAAACTGAAATGCTAAAGAAAGTTTGTGCTCCTAAAAATAACCTCGAATCTTCCTGGAGACCCACAGGAACAGGCGGAGGAAGCCCTGTTTGGGCACATGTTCCTCTCTTTCAGTGGTAAACTGTCACTCTGCCTTTGCAGCTCAAGGATGAAAAGTTATAGGAGGTCGTTGGGGATCCCGATTCTTTCCTTCAGAGAAAGACAAACATTTCTTTGCCTTTCAGCAAAGGTGGGTTTGCCAGGAAGTCCATGAAACTCAGGCTTTAGGACCCCTCACCTATGGGGGTCCGCTTTCTGCACAGGATCCTAGCAATGTGTTCATAAGTCACACGTCTTTGATGATTTTCAGAAGGAATCTTTCCAAATTCTTTTTTTAAGAGAATGTCCATCAAATTATCTGAACTCCAGGGTCCACAAAACCTGGATCTGCCCTTGCCTCTGGGATGACATTGTTGACAAACATTTCCTGAGAGGCAGCAAACATTTGCCTTTTTTTCCTCCACATGGCATTTCTCTCTTTCATGGGCCTGAAGCTCACTGGGCCGAGCTGGACTGGCAGTTAGTCCTCCATGGCGCTTTCCAGCTGGAGCAGCATGCCTAGACAGTGGGCTCTACGAAGAGTGTCGATGGAGAGAAACCAGGTGGAGGAAATCAGCACCACTCAATTATTGGAAACCAGGACAAAGACACAGCTTTTAATATGAACAAAGTGTCTCTGGGAAAATTTCTTTGAAACCCCAGGCTAGAGGTGGATTGTCCTGTGCCTGTGTTCCTTGATTCTACTGGTTTCATAAGACCTGGTACATTATGTTGACAGTATCTGCCTCTATATTTCATGTCCTATGCTAGACCATGGGCTACTTGAGAACATTTATCTCTAATCATCTCTGTGCCCAGGACCAGGGCTCAACAAAGTGACTGGTAAACAGTAGGCCCAGAACTATTTGCTAAGCAACCCGCCTCCCTTCTCCAGTGGGTGGTTTATAACAAAGGGTGTTGGCACATCTGGTAGCTCTCTGGTGAGGCTGTTGTAATAGGCACCTCTTTGTACAATCCTCCTAGGGTGTGGGGGAGCCATCAGCCTTTTGAGGAACTGCTCTAAGTAATTACAGCCAGCGTGTGAGTTTTAGGAAAGTCAGACAGGGATTCCTGCTCGCAACTATCCCATCTTCACTGATTATTTCCATCAGAGCTGTCTTCTTTGGGCGTGAGAGTTTTCCAGATTCGAGTCCTGCTTCTATATTGTAAATATTCTTATTTAATATTATTATCCATCAATGCCTTCATGGGATATTTAAAGGACACTGGACACCAAGAAGATTAGAGACAGAGAGGAGGGGAGGCAGCAGCAAAGGTAAATGCCTATTCCGTGAATGTCCAGGGTCAGTGTCTTCTAGGCTCCGGGGGGGGTTCAGGCTCATACCCCAAAAATATCCAATTCGGGCATAGCAGCCTTTAGTCCTACCTGCCTGAGATCAGGCTTGGGGTTGGGAAAAGCCGGGAAGATTTGGCTTTTCTTGTGGACACAGCTGGAGCTGAAAGCTTGCTCAGTCAACCATTTGACATGCACGAGACCATGGGTGTGCCTCTTTGAGAAAGCCCAGCTCAGGACCACGGAAAGCTGGAGTGGGGTTGCTCTCACCTGCCCACTGAGAGTCTCTGGCAAAGACTGGTAATTCAGCAAGTATTTGTTGAGCATTGATCATGCGTGAGGCGTATGCTAGGTGCTAGTGAATCCCACTGTAAATGTCACTTTCTTTGGGTCTTAGTGCCCAGGATGCCTTGGAGTCAGCCCAGATAAGCTGGCTTTGGGTAAGTGTGCTGAGAAGTGAGAGGCCAGAGGTCAGAAAGGGCTAAAGTGTAAGTGGGGGCCATTGATGTGTGGCCACTCACCTCCCCGGCAGTCCACACTTAGTGACCTTGCAGCCAAGCTCTGGTTGCGACCGGCTGTGGAAAGTGTCCAAGTAACCTGGTTTCTCAAGTTTCTTTGACGGTGACGTGATGGTGTACTCCAGGCCTGTGCAGGTAGGTCTTATTTTGTGCTCACATAGCATGACTATCTTTCAACAATCACAACATTTGCATTACTTAGGTCATTAATGCAACCAACAACGTGGATTTGTTACTCTATTTTGGGTGCTGCCTATACGCCTTATTTTTATTTCTATAAAATTGGAATACACCCCATTTTTATGAGGATCAAATGAGATAATTGACTTTCAGCACTTGGTATATTGTAAGCTCTAATAGAATAAAGCCAATAATATACTTAATAATTTGATTTGGTTTAATTACTAACACAAATCACAATATACCCAAGGGAGGGCATAGTGAAGGAGAGGCCGGGAATTTCTGAATTGAGGGAAGAATGTTTGGACGGGGCCAGATATGACTGGCTTGCCCATTTCAGGGATTTCCAGGGGCACAAAAATCAGCTGGCTACTGAATGACACACTCGCAGGCCATTGTTTTCTTTTAAGGTGTGTGCACTTTGAATGGAAGAAAATTCTTTTTCATGTTCCGGGAAAACTGAAATATAGCCGCAGATCTTGATTGTCTGGATAAAGCTCACCCTCTTATCCATTCTCGACACTCCTCACCCCACCCGAGGGAGGACTATCTTCTGAAATCGCTTTTGTTTTAGAGAAAAAGCTGGAGAGAACCATCATTCCCTGTGAGCCCTGGCCAGCGGCCCTCATCTGGAGAGCAGTGAACTCCAGAGACCCCTGGCGGACACAGGACCCAGAGGGGTTTCCATGGGCCTTGGCTAAATGCAAGGAACCTCAGGCCCTTCAGGCTCAGGCAGGAGCAAAGCCGAGCTCCCCCACCCCCACAGACAGGTGTCTGCTTTGCCCGGCAGGCAGGGCTGCCACACCATGACCTGCCTGTCACTGGCTGATGCGCCCTCTCAAAGCCCTGACCCTGAACAAGGGGGCAGGCATGAAAGGCAGGGCCAGCAAGGCCTCCGGCCACCACGAGAGCCTGTCTGGACTCGAGGGCTTTGACCTGAGTGTTGAGAATGAGGACTGTGGCTTTGGGCCTGTCTGCCTTTGGCTGTTAGGACGATGCTGGCATCCCTTTGCCTTCGTGTCAGATACATGGTCATAAACATCGAGGGCGAGAATGTTCTTACTTAAAATCTAACCCTGGGCCTTTGTTAGGAATGCAAATGAGAAGAGAAAAAAGGGACGTAAAAACCCCCTTTTCCCTTGACTCTTGGTGGTGGCAGCTCCCCTCTGTGGGTAAAAAGGTCTGGCTGGTGAGCGTGACATACCGGGATTGCCTACCTGACCACAACGCTGCCTCATTTTTTCCTTCCCTCCATTAATTTTTCTTTCAACCTGTATCGATCAATGGCCGACTGTATGCCAGGCCCTGTGCTAGGCCCTGGGAGATGCCAAGCACTGTTGTCGCTCTCAGAGAACTGGCGGTCTGGGCTTGTTACTCCCACTATCCTCGGCATCTTTTGTGTCCTGATTCTTCCAGTGACACTCCCCGTGCCTCATTTCCTCCCTTTCTTTTTTTAATATAATTCTAAGGTGGACTATTTAAAAAAAAAATGACTGATTTTCCCATGTGGTGGTAAACTGATTATCAGCAACATTTTGATAGAACAGTTCCAAAAATAACCTGAACAATGACACTATGGTTAGAATGATCGCCTTCTGTGTGATTCCATTGAAGGACACCATCTGTTTGGAGACTGGAGTTCTGGTGTGTTTGTGAATAAACAAAATGAAAACCGAGCCTCATTATCTTATTAGTCACACCTTGTACAGGTCGAACCACATTACCTGTGTTCCCTGAGGGATCCTTTGGTTGAACTAGCAACTTACTTTGGGGGGTAGTATTTCCATCTGTAACACATGGATCATTAACCAGTGCTGAGAAATTTTTGTAATCGTGTTTTAATATCGGGATTGGGTTTACACTATGTGTATTTAACCGATGTCTTCAGTGTATTCTTTCCTTGATAAGTGACAGGTTGAGAACAGAAACAGTCTATCAGTCCTTTTCTTATCCTTAGCATTAAGTGCAGTCTTTGTCTGGCAAGGAGGTGAAAACCAACATTTGTTGAGTGAGTGAGTGAATGAAGCATATATGAAGGAGAGACTATGCCTATTTAATGCACTTTTCATACACATTTTATTTATTTTTTATTTTTTTAAAGATTTCTTTATTTTAGAGAGCGAGAGAATGGGGGGAGGGACAGAGGGAGAGGGAGAGAGAATCTTAAGCAGGCTTCATGCTCAGCATGGAGACCAACACCGGGCTTGATCTCACAACCCTGAGATGACGACCCGCGCCAAAACCAAGAGTCAGATGCTTAACTGACTGTACCACCTAGGTGCCCCTTCATAGACATTTTAAAAATAATATACTTATTTTTGGTTTTAGATGTCCAAACTGAATTAGTAATTCAAATGAACTTGAGAAAAATTTAGGAGAGATAAAGAGAAAGAAGAAAATAAACGCCCTCTGTAAAGCAATCCCTCCCATTGTTTTCCAGGTTTCTCTGTGATGTCTGTGTGTGTATGTGTGTGTGCCTATATGTCTATGTGCACATTTTTCTTGGGTCTCAGACTGAGTTTGAGAGGACTGACCCAGCTAGGTGAGAGAGGTTTGCCACGTGCCAGTCTACACGGGGGACAAAATAGGTGTGGGCTCAGAACTGATCCGAAGGATGGGCACAGGTGTATGTTGGACCCACCATGGGACTGGTGGTTGTGGGAGAGAGGAGCCCACGGAATAAGAGTATGGAGCTGTCTGCTGTGCTGGTGAACACTTTTTCTACCCAGGAAGATTCCCCATCTCCTTTTGCACTGGACCGGCAGCCCTGGAGAGCTCTGAGCAGCCCAACTGAGAGAGATGAAGAACAGCCTGGTAGGAAGATGGGGCTGCATCTACCAAAGAGGCCTGACCCGCTAAATGCTTTCAAATTTAAGACATGAGCTGGAGTTTCCAGAAAATTCTGGATGCTGTTGCTGCCACATTTCACTTGGGAAAGTATAAGAAGTTCAGGTCACCGCCTAAGCCAACCATGGACAGTGTCAGCTTCATTCCCACCCCACCTCCAGCTTTTATAGTTTGATATCCCCCTAGTCCCCACGATGGCAATCTTGAGCAAGTTGCTTTAGGTCTCAGCTTTCTCATCTGTGAAATGGGGCTTGCCATCAATGTTTTTTGAGCCCCTCTCCAATACCTCCTCATCATCTCAGTCTCATTCTTCATGCAGCTGTCCTAGACGCCCTTAGCCGACCATCTAAAATTCTTCCCTGGGTCCTCGGTCAAAGGGAGAGTTGCCAAAAGCTTGGAGGTCTGCCACCCCCACAAGGAATGAAAATAGCATGTTGTTTGGAAATGAAGAGAGGAGGAGGAGAGTCATTAAAGCTAATTATGGAAATAACAAGTTAGAAAGATACCCTAAGAAGAGAAAAATCCAGGCCCCATTGCTTTGTGGGTGAGGAAGTCATTCTGGTTTGGAAGTCCAGCTTCCTAGAAAGGTTTGGGAGGGATGATGAGGGTCAGAGGGTGGACAAGAGTTTATCATTTTAAGCCATAGTGGTCTCACCAACTGTTTGAAGAACTGGAGATCTGGGTAGAATAATACTTATAAAGCGAGCTGGGTGAACCCCATGATGGCAGCCTCATTCCTCCTAAACCCAGCCAATTCTAGAATTTCCTTTTCCCCAAATATAAGGGAAGAGAGCTGGTTTTTATTTGTCATCAATGAATTAAAAATACATTAACCATGACTTGCTAGAGCTCATTGAACACTGACAATCAGTTCTTTGAGGTCTTCTTGCTACATAGAATCCAAATGATATTTTAGGAATGGGAGGGTTTTAGTAATTACCTAGTCTTGTAGAAACTTCTCTTGAAATAAAAGGAGATGTAAAGATGTGGACCGTCACGAGAATACAGGTGAAATAGCCTCACTGTGCTACAGCACACAGTTCTTCTACCACCAATCCTGGGCATCTCCAGGGAAACCCTAGGCCTTGGTAAAGTCTAATTTGAAAATCACTTGTGTAGGGGCACATGGGTGGCTCCGTTGGTTAAGCACCTGCCTTTGGCTCAGGTCATGATCCTTGGGTCCTGGGATCAAGCCCCACATTGGGTTCTCTGCTCAGTGGGGAGTCTGCTCCCTCTCCCGCTGCACCCTGCTCATGCTTACTCTCAAATAAATAAATAAAATCGTTAAAAAAAGAAAATCACTTCTGTAATCCAAACTTCTTATTCACTCAAAAAGCATTTATTGAGCACAGCAGTATCCCACTTTTGGGGCTTGAAAGAAAATCGATATGGAAAGTCAGCCATCCTAACTGATGTCTCCTTTCGCTGTGCTCCCGTGTTCGCCGGTTGCTTTGGATGGTGGTTGGCCCTCCATGGATGAAGGTGGGAGCAGGTGTTTTGCACCATCCACCTTCCTTTGCTGAATCTGGCTGAGCTTTTCAGCTTCTGCTTTCAGAGGTATAAGGAACCTCAACCCTCCCTCATGCCCATCCTCACAAAAAGCTTCTTCATTCCCACTGCCATCTCATTTCTAATGGGGAGATGATCTGTCTGGGTATTTTCTCATCTGTTCAGGACTTACTTACTTACAAGCGAATTGACAGTTACTATTCCAGGTGAAGAAGATCCTGATGTGTGGCCCCCAAGCTGTGAAAAGGTAAGGTTGTCTTTTCACCCCGAGTACCAAGCTGCTTCTGATAACCCAGGAAATGGATTCTTCATTTTTGAAACTGATTTCAAAGGTGAATCAAACTGCCAGCTTTACTGTTCTAATGAGCCAGGTAGAAGGTTGTTTCTGAGAGGGATCCTCTAAGCCCAGCATGGGTTCTGGTCCTATGAGGTTATGCTGCTGAGTCCCCAGTCAGGACACCCCAGTGAAAATGGAGTGCCCTACAGGGGGGCTTGGCGACTGTTCTCAGATGAGTCAGGGAGTTCTCTGTGGTCACAGGGCCTCGAAGGAGACAAATGACCTCAAATAGGGATAATCTAGGAGACCAGGGACATAAGGATGGTCATTGCTGGCCTGCCTCTGTGAATCTTCCTTTCTGTTCTCACTCCCCATTGCCCGTTCCTTCATCAGCTTTTATGAGAAATGTTGCCAAAGCCTCTTAACTGACTTCTCTGCCTCCTCTACCTCCTGATCCTCTGTCCTGCTGTTGCCATATCTTGCAGCAACAAAAATCTCAACAGATCTATAAATTAATAGTGATGCCTGTGGGGGAGAGAGCTGGGGAGGGGAGAAAGAGAGGGAGAGAGGGAACGAGAATCCCTTTATGCTGCAACATTGCCTATGTGATAAAGCTAAAATTTCTCAGCATGGCAGTCAGGGTCTTTCAAAATCTGACTCACTTCCTAAGCGCCAACCCCATGAGATCTGCTGTTTACTGAACACCCCACTCTGTTTCTCTCCCCTGTTGTTGTTGTCTGTGATCTGCCCTTTGCTCATTATGCCCTTCCTGCTTCCTTAGCAAACCCTCCCTTATCCTTCTAGACTTAGCACAAATGTTTCTTCAAGCAGAGTTAGTCATTCCTTTATCTGTGTTTCCACACGTGGTGCATGTACTCCTTCATACCACACATTTTTACTCTAGTTATCTTTCTAGACCTATCTCATTCATGAGCAGGAGTGCCGTAAGTCGGAGACAGTGTTCTATACGTCTCTGTGCACTGTGCCTAGAACATGGTAGATGTTCATCAAATAATATATTTGCTGAATACATCAATGGTTATCTGTGGTATGAGTCAGGATTTTCTGCATTAAAAAAAAATAAACTGAACCAGCGATTCTAGAATTATGTTTGACCTTTACAGAACTTTGCAGAATTTAGAACTTACATGGACAAAGCACAAAAGGAGCCCATGAAACATGAGTGTGGTTGCACTGGCCCATTGGGTTCAAAGCTATGTGTGTGTAGGTGTGTGTCTATATGTACATGTGTATATGGATGGAGCGTAGTCATGTGTGCGTGCCTTTTGCTGCCTGGGAATGTTTTTCCTTTGAGGTGCCCTTGTCAGTTGGTTTCTTGCAGAGTTCTTTCCCTGTTTTCATTTTCCTCTTTGCTTGGCCTCATTTTTCCCATATGAAATGTTTCTCTAGACCTTTATAAACTGAATCATTGTCAACGAACTTTTCCTAACCTTTTTAAACTCATAGTTGGGAAAAAGAATTCTACTTTCTAAGGGTACATTTTTTAATGAAAATATGAAATTTTAATATGATAGAGGCTCTTCCAATGATTTCCCCCTACACGTGCTTCATGGGAAGAAATAAAAATCTATATTTTGTTTATAAAAACAACAAACAAAATGAAGATGCAGCAGTTGTGTGTGTGTGTGTGTGTTTCCACATTGCTTTTCATTAGAAAAGGACATATGGAGGAGTGGAGCTTGAGAACTGAATTTTGAGCTAAAAATATTCCCACATGCCTGTAACTCCGTCTGAGGATGGGGCTAGGATCGACCATTTCTTTTGAGTGGTGCATGAAACTGACAGCTTAGATCTCCATTTTGTATGTGTTCATAGAAACACAGCCTGTGGGTTTGAATAAGAGCCCAAAGGAACAGTAAAGTGATAGAGACACAGTATCCAGGGAATAAGGGGAGAAAAGGCCAAATAACCTCCAGGCACCAGGCCAAGTTTCTGCAACTAAGTCCTTTATGGCTCACCCTTCGGCCTTTTTTAGACTCAAGATGTGGTTAAAACGATCAGGGACATTGTCACTGACTTGTCCTTTTTTATGCAGAGACATTTTGGAGCTGTGTTGGGAAGTCAGGGGCTGTAGGATCAAAGTGACGAGTGTAGCTTTATTAACTGACTGACAGCCCAGCTCAGGAGAAATCATCAGATGATTGGCAACTCTCTCCCCCACTCCCGGTTCCCCTACACCCTCAATTCTAGAACTGAAGGGGCCAGTGGAGTCCTGACTCACTGACCAAATGATTGAGTGGATGCATGTCAAAGGCCTCCACAACAGATCACGGATTTTCTCTACTTCTTTCAATTCCAGGAGGGTGAACCTTACTTTGCCTGTGAATGAACATGCTGACCCAGGGCTCCTTCTTGCATTTGTTCTGTCTATGCAAACATTTGTTCATATTCATTGTACCGGACATGGAGATGGACCCAGTTGACATGGCTCCTGCTGGATCTGGTTTGGCGAGAAGAATTGGCTCTAAGAGTGTTTTAACTTTGGAATCTACAGGCAGGAGAATGAAGCTTGCTGTCCCCGAGGCCCATCAAATCTTTACTGTTCAAGGCTATTTCCAATTACTCAGTGAAAGAGTACAGCAGGGGCAAATGGAAATGCATTTTGTTAGCAAAGGGAGATTGATGACATCTCAAGCGCTATTTGCAGATTTGTAATATTCTCCTGAAAATCCCTGTGCTCAGAGTAAAATTATGCTTTCTTTCACTGTGACCGGTTTTGATAGAACCTTGGAAGGTCATGGCTGGAAGAAACCTTAGAAATCAAACAAATCCCTCATTTACAAAGGAAACCAAGGCTCAGAGAGGTTAGACCCAAGGTCGCTGAGCTCATTAGTGGGCCTTGAGAGAAAATGAAGAGAGTTGCTTTTCCTTTTTAAGGGGGGTCCACTTTGTGAGTGCACGTTGTAAGTGCTTTTGTGTGATGATACCAGAACTTTTTAGTAAAAAAAAAAATGGATTCTTTGAAATACGAAGCCAATTATCTCCCTGCTAAGATCCTTAAAAAACAACAGCAATGAGCTAGGACATCTGTCTATCATTGGGAATTTGGGAGGCAAATATTTTCACAGAACCTAAGTGTTCAAACAAACATGAGTAGCAAATATGGTCTCGACTCCAGCTGAGCCATTAAAACTTGGACAGAGAAGAAAGGCAAAATAGAAATAAAAGATGGATATAAAATACAGGGTTCCAGGATTCTTGAATGGATTACCCGAAAAATAAAATTAATGTAGACCTTTTTTTTTAAGATAGGATGGCATTAGAAGTCTTTGCGCTATCACTGTTGGCTTCTAGGAAAGCATATAAACTTAGAAGTTTCTCCTTTGGAATGTAAATTTGTGGTGAGGAATTGGCAGAGTTGCCCGTATGCTTAGAGGATTGTGTGAACCTAAGGCAGAGAGTCCCGCTCCTCCCCTGCAGGACTGGGGTGGGCTCAGAGTTTTCAAGGGGTGCGAGCTGGGCCTGCAGTCTCTCAAACAGATTCAAGCCAGGACTTGATGAGGCAAGTAGGCCACTGGGCAGGGAGAGGTCATGCATGGGGAAAAGGCAGTATGGGAACAAGAAGAGCCAGGGCCAGGCTGTTCGTCTGAAGTAAGACAAGCTCATTGGGAAAGGCAAGAACTGTAACAGAGGGATCTGGGTCCTAGATTTGCTACTGGTGTGTGTTTTGGTGGTGGTGGCAGGGGGCTGTGAGTGGGAGCGGGCCAGATCAGGGCAACTAAGTCGGTTTTTAGCTTGGAGTTTTCAAATGCTTTTCAGGTAAGAGATGGGGTAAGGGGAGGGTCTTCCATCCCAGAGTGATCCCTTGATGATCCCCTACACCATCCCAGAATGTGTGCCATGAGCTCAGGGTGGCCAGGCGCTTTGCTTGCCCCACAGGACTAACGGAAATGGAAGTCCTCGGGATAGCCAAAGTTATCTGACTTGGGTTCTGACACCACAGGTATTGAAATAAACCTGATTTCCTCCTTCTTTTTAGGGAAAAGCTGTGCTCTCTAAAGAAAAGAGGGGCAGAATTCTTCACTGTCACTTTTGAAGTAGTCCTGCCTAGATATGGGCCAAGGATCCTCCCATCAATGGCCTGTAAAAATTTCAAGCAATTAGCAAACTGTCTTGTGGCTGATGAGGAATATGTGATCAACGACATGACTGACCTGAAGAACTGCCTTAAAATATAACTTTCCCGGACTGGTGTAATAATTACTGTAAAAATGCCATTATTGGAGATGCATTCTTTAACATCAACCATAGCATGAACCGTGCAGCATGTTTTCAAAGTGCAAAAATCCTGACAGGGATACACACTGCATCACATCACTGTGGTTTCAGTGTGATTTAACTGAGCAGTGCAGGGACTCAGGGCCCTATGACAGCTCTGGCTGAGGATAGGTGGGGAAGGAAAACAGAGGTTGAAAGCAAGGGGCAATATTTCAAGAGAGAAGACACCCGAGGTAAGGTTTACCTATTTGCCACCTGCAGAGGGCAGTCTTTGTCTGGTTCTGATGAAACAGGAGAGTGTGAGCAGACTCGGAGCCAGGGCACATCCTGTGTGTCCAGGGAAAGGCAGAGGGGACAGAGGACTGTGTTCACTGCAGGTTGTCATTTCATTAATACGACCACCATGCATTCACATGGTCATCCATACTTTACAAGGTGCCACCTCATAGCAGGGGGATGCAGTAGGATGGAGCAAGAGGGAACGCTGTGACAACCGATTTCAGGGAAGATGATGCTCTGTAGCTCAGGGAAGTTCATTGGTTTTCCTGAAGTTGTAAGGTCAGAGCTGGGGTACCACCTTGGTGGATTCCCAGGAGATTAAGGTTGCAACTGGTGGTGGTGGTGGTGGAGAGGTCCATAAACTCTCTGACATGGTGTTTACAGCTAATGTTTTGCATGTGCAAACAAGTATTTTTATTGCAGAGAATTTCACCACATTCTCCAGGTGCTCCTCAAACCACAAGAGTTGAAGACCTACAGGTTCTTCAGTGTGTTGCTGGCGTGGTAGTGGAAAAAATCCACAACCCTTCTGGGGAGAGATTGGGGCCCACAAGTGAAGCGGGGAGCCCAGGTTGGCAGGCACAAGACCTCAGAGTCCCTCTGCTCCCAACCTTGCTTAAGGGACCTACAGAGGCCAAGGGCTGGCCACCCCCAAAATGTGCCCCTTTGGCATATTGGTTATTTTAAATGAAAGTCACTGAAGACAAGGCTGCTGTAAGAACACTCGGACCCCATGTTTGTACTCCTGAAAGCAGGAAACAAATCTCCCATATGGAAAACACCCTCCTTGCACTAAGAAGACAACCTTATCACCAAGAAAGCTGTAGAAACAACCTTGTTATTTTTTTCTAATCTACTTGCTCAGCCTAAATTCTGCTTAGAATTCCCTACTAATTAAAGCTCCCAAACACTTGTTTTCTTTGTCCCATCAATTCCTCACAAATTTATTGTCTCTTTGTCTAAAATGTATGAACACTACCTGCCTTGGTCATTTCTTTAGGTCTCAGTTTCATTATTGGGCCTCCATGAGTGCATTATAGAACATTTTTTTCCTGCTGTTAATCTGTCTCATGTCAATTTAATTCTTAATCATCTGGAAGACTTCAAAGGGTAGAGAAAGAATTTCTTCTTCCATGCAGAAACCTCCTCAGGGATCAGCGGCGTCACTGGGTGGACATCCAGCTTTCAATTTCATTGCTTATTCAGAAGATCCTCCAAATGCTCACAGGTACTGTGAGACTGATACAATAAAAACATTTTGCCCCATGTAAGCCTAACTTTAAGAAAACCAGATTTTTAAAAAATCACTTAAAAGATAAATATGGGGATAGAAAAAATTCTTTACAAAATGATGCAAAGTATTTTTTCAAAGAGGTTCAATTTATAAAATGTTAATTTCCAGGTTTGTTGTGATGCCTGTAAGTTACTTAAAAATATTTGAGTATAAATAGTGTGATATTCTATGTGTGTTATGTTAGCTTAGGTCAGTGCCAAGTGCTAATCAAGAATGCCTAGTTAGGATGTGGTCAGCCAAGGTTGTATCAGAAAGGCCAGATACATCTTTTACAAAGCCTCCTTGTTAATTCTTACATTAGGTATCAACAGTGGGTTTTTATTAATTCTTTTTAATTAGTTCTCATTGACGCAGTTAAAAAGATTCAAGATGTATAGATTAAAGCTTGGAGGTGTTCCTCCTTTCTGACTGAACAAGACCTAGGAATTCACTCAACCATGGACCCATTCCCCTTGGGGATACTTTCTTAGCTTGAACCCCACTTGGTCCTAAGTCCAGTCATTGGTTTAACAGATGTGATAATATTTTTTACAATGTTTTGAGTCTTGCTCAGGAATATTACCATGGCTGTCGTGAGCAAACATTTTACAGGACATGTTTGGAATACTTAAAGGAACAGAGAGCTGGGACTTGATCAAGTTTAGAGAACCAGTTGATGAACTGTACTGAGCCTACTTTGTTAACAAATGTTTATCAGATGGATGTGTGTGTATGAGAATTTAGTGTGAGACTGGCTTCCATTATGACTTGCTGGCAAGGTTGCAGAGGAAAGCTTATTATTGCCCACTTACATGCTCTTGAAACCTACTGTGACCTGCCAAACCAAATTCCAAAAGTTGCCCATAATCAAATTGGTTGAAGTAATTTGCAATAATCCTATTTTGCAGAAGATTGCTAATTGTATATGAATATAGAATTGGATTCTATTTGGTGGTGGACCTAATTTATGGACCTCTCCACCACCACCACCACCAATTGGATTTCAAATATTTTTATTATTCCAAAAGTAGTGTGAGGACAAAAGGCTACTGTTGAAGAGGATTTAGTGAGATGAGAAAGAAGAGGTAAAAAAGACAAGTATAAGGAGGAAGCTTTGGGGAGGTCTTCAGAGTATAGATGAAGATCTGCTCTAAAGCACCAGGAGGGACGGAGACCTCATCTCTGGGCAGAATGAATGTAAACATCAGACAGAAGGACTACTTCTCCCCCAGCCCCAACCCTGCCAATAGAAAAGTTAGAGAAAGTGATATCATTATTTCCAGAACTGCTTAAATGTATCCTGAGAAAAGTTCTAACTGGATTATAAGTAGGGTGTGACCACAATGTTTTGCAAAATTTTCTACTTCTGTTTTCCACATTTTGCTTGTCTTACAACGTCAACATTGGACCACATCTTTGTAGGCATTCTCTGAATTCCAATTTTCACAAAGCCTGTTAGTAAATGCTTACTTAATGCCTGTTGTGATGATAGTAGGTACTGAGGGGGATAGGAGAGAGACGTTAGACTGAATTCTGACCTCAACAACTGGTTAAAGATGCCAACTTCACAGTCATTAAATAACTAGCAACCTATTCCATGTATTTTATGCTCATGGCCATTATCATAATGGAATTTAGAGAAAGAAGATATTGTGGTCTACCACAGTATGGTGTAGGTAGATAAGAAGACTTTAAGGAAAGGATAGGGTTTGAGCTAAAGCTTTAGTTTAAAAGCATTAATGTTTCTTTTTTTTTTTTGATGGGGAAAAGAGAATCTTCAGAACAATGTCAAAGGGCTGGGCAGAAGAGGGAGGGCAAACAGTCACTGCATCAGAACAGCCATGGCACCTGGAAACATGAGGGTTTGGGAGACAGGGGACCCTGTTCTGCATTCTCTGTGGCCAAGCTTGGATGCATTACACTGTGTCAAGCAGACATCTGGCCAATGATTTATGTGTCAGCTTGGCGGGGAGAGCACCCTGTGCCCATCACCATTAAGTCAAAAAAAGTCAAAATTATAACAACAAAACTCATGTCTCAAAAATGTTAGGCCATGATTGATGGGCCCACAGGCCAGGATTAATCTGCAAGTTTATGTGGTGCTGGGCTAGCAACCTGACAGTCTCAAAATCATCCAGAAGGCACTGAAAAATGAGAACTAGCACAGGAAGGACCATGGGTCCTACTTAGAGCGAGTAGGAGGGGGCTTCCTAGGTCCTTGGCTGCCCATCTCTCCCTGCCTCAGCCTGGTCCTAAGTAAGTAGGTTCCACTAGCTCCCCCCCGCACCACGTTGCCCAACTCAGCACACAGAAAACAGCTGTTATCAGCATGTAAACAAAACATGCTAATTTAAAACCCTGGTTTCATTGAAATCAAACACAATTAACTTATTATTTTAACTACCCAGTGGATTCCATGGTGGAATTTTAAAAACCAAAGAAAAGAATATGATAACTTTAGAGAGTTCAAAGAACAGTGAGGCCATTTTATCAGCACAATTGTTTGGGAGGTCACTGTTTTTTAAAAGAATTAGGGGTGGGAAGGTCTTCAGAGAGCATCTGTCCACCTTCCTCATTTACAGGTGAGGACACAGACGTCGAGACTAAAGAGAAGTGCCCTGGTTACTTAGTTTAGAGTGGGGTCAATGTTAGGACAAGACTGCAAAGATTCTGGGTTTAAGTCCCATGTTCTTTCAGTGAAATTTGATAACAAATTATGAACACTTAATTAACCTCACAGGTTTTTTTTTAAGTTTTGTTGAGATACAATTCACTTGAGATCCAATTCAGTCATTTAAAGTATACAGATCGATGACTTTTAATATATTCACGGAGCTGTGCATCTGTCACCACCCTTAATCATCAGCCCCAAATACTCCATTTGGCCATATCCACATTTTCTTTGGGGAAATTTCTATTCAGCTACTTTGTCCCCTCAGCCCTAGGCAACCACCAATCTATTTTCTGTCTCTATCATTTGCCAATGCTGAATGTTTCATAAAATGAAATCATAGAATGTGTCGTCTTTTGCAACTGGCTTCTTTCACTCAGTATATTTTCAAGGTTCATCCACATTGTAGCTTGTATCTGTGTTTCATTTCTTTTTATTGCTGAATACTATTCCACTGTATGGCTATATAACATTTCATTTATTGTTTCATTAGTTGTTGGACGTTAGGTTGTTTCTGCTTTTTGGCTATTATGAATAATGCTGCTATACACATTCATGTACAAGTTTTTGTGTGGACAAATGTTTTCATGTCTCTTGGGTACATACCTCGGAGTAAGATTGCCAAATGATATGATAACTCTATGTTTAACTATTTGAGGAAGTGCCACACTGGTTCCCAAAAACATTGGTACCATTTTACATTCCCATTAGCAGCATATGAGCATTCTGGGTTCTTCACATTCTCACCAACACTTGTTATTATCTTTTTTTTTAGAGCCATCCTAGTGGGTATGCAGTAGAATCTCATTGTGGTTCAATTTGCATTTCTCTGATGACTAACGATGTTGAGCATCTTTGATGTGCTTGCTGGTCATTTGTACATCTTCTTTGGAGAAATGTCTATTCAGATTCTTGTCCACTTTTACTTGGGTTACTTATCTTTGAGTTGTAATAGTTCCCTATGTATTCTAGATACAAGACCCTTGTGAGATTTGCAAAATTTTTCTCCCATTCCGTGTGTTGTCTTTTAACTCTCTCGAGGGTGCTTTTTGAAGCACATAAGTTTTAAATATTGATAACCTCACAGGTTTTTAAATGGTGCATTATTTTTTTCTCTACCTTGGGTCATTTATAAATGGATTTTAGTATACATGTGATCATAAAATATTTGCTATAGAACACATGGTGAATTGATCTATATGAGGTAGGTTCAGCTTGCTATAAAGGGCAATAAAAATGGGTAGAAGTGGTAGCATTATAGTCTTGTGCATGTAGGAATCACCCCAATTGCCTAATACCAAAAAGCCCCTAGTCAATGTCACCATGAGAAGAAATAATATCCTGAAGAAACTTGTGTAAATAAGGACAATCACAAGAGGTTATAACTGTATGTGTCCTCCTATTGAGCATAAACAGACCCCTCATAGCAATGCCTGTTTATTAATGAAGCCAGGTGTGCTTGCTCATTTCCAGTCCAGTGACTTTACTGCACGCATAACACAGGATTTCTGATAGATGTCTGTGTATTTATGTACGGGAGAGCATTTTATTACACTTGTGGATGGAGCCAGAGCTCCAGGTTGTTATCATTATAGCATGAATAGAATAAAGTTGTTTTTTTTTCCTTGTTATTTTCCTTCTCTTTCTCCCTTTACCTCCCCCAATCTTGCCACTTCCCATCTAAACACAGGAATATACTAATCAGGGAAATATGCACTGCTGTTTAGTAAAGGGTCAAATCCATTTGGATGGAATTCCAGGCTCAACGTGCTAACAATGGCAGGAAACTGGGTCCTCGAGCTGGCTTAAGCACAGAGCTGTGAGCGATAGATTGTTGAAAGAGCCGGCCCTGGGGTATGCTACTTTGGCTCACTTTGTGTTTGGAATGCTGCGATTGTTCCAGACACAATGAGGGATCTGTCTGTCCACACAGGAGAAGTTGTAATTACAGGAACAGGAGCTAAATTACTGCTCTTAATTGCAAATGATTCCATAGCGGTCTATACACAACGCTGGTAATTTGTCCTCTGGACTGTATAGGGATGGGCAGGAGTGTTAATTTAATGTTTTTGGTGATTAGGGGAGTAGACCTTATACCTTATATCCACTTCATCCACAACCAGGTGATGCCAGGATCCCCTCTGGTTTACCTGTCTTGTTGGTTGGGATGACTCGGGCCAGTACATGGTTATTATCTCTACTGAGAAGACAGGGTGTTGAAAGTCTCACTGTCTTTGGTATCCTAAAACCTTGATTTGTTGTGATCATAACATCCTGAACAGAAGTCTCCTTGTGTATATCATTGAGAAGCCATTTCCTAATTGGGAAAGAAGGTTGAAATCTGCCCCAGCGTCATGTTCTGGAAAAAGCAGCTGTGGCAGATGATAGTTTGTAGCTAAACGTAATCACCAAGTGGATACTATTCAGTAAGGTCTTTGTCTTTTTGTCTATTAGGAAGCGCAGTAGGAAAATTCACTCCTTTGGATGGCTTTTAATGTTATTCATTCATTCATTTATTCATTCAACAAATGTTATTTGAGGACCCGCCGTAGGCCAAGTATTGTATAGGAATGGGATGAAGAGTAGCATAAGAAAAGTTCTACTCTGAGCCAACAGTTTCAGTAGGGACCAAACAATGTCAAGGAATAAGGCAGCGTGATAGTATCACGACAGAATGATGCATACTTTATGGTCTACAGATAAGATTGATGAAGAATATTCCAAGAAATAACCAGAAACCTTTTCTCACATAGACTTGAGATGCAGACCATTACTAAACTAGGCGCTGGCAAGGTGAGTGGACTGACTCTTAGATCAATCAGACCCATGCAAGGAAAAGGGGATATGGAGGGAGCTGCAGATACCTGAATAAAATGGCTGCAGTATGGGAGGAGAGGCCATGAGATGTAGACCCCTTTAGTGACAGTCACCAAGAAGAGAGAGCTTCTGGGAGCTGTGAGAGAGAAGAATTTATACCGATGATTCTTAAATGTTTGGGAGGAAATGGACCCTTCACGAATCTGATGCAAGCAGTTTTATATCAAATGTCAAGCTTGTGGATTTGCTCCATTTTAGTGCCAGTGTGACCTCGACGTCAGGGGAGCTGGGCTGGTAAACACTTTGCACGGGCCACAGTTCTTGGTTCCAGTGGACCCCAGTGATTTCTGACCACATCGCGGGGTTGGAGACAGAAAGAACAAGAAGCAGCATTTACCAGGGACTGACCACTTGCATCATGCTCTGCGGCCCACCAAGCAGATGGGAAAACTGAGATGCTAAGCATGTCATTCGATGTCCTGCCTCCGGAAAATGGCAGCCGCTGGGTCGAGCTTGCGTTTGCCTGAATCACAATTCCAAGCAGCCTCCTCTCATCAGCTGCCCTATTTGGTCCAAGTGTGAATTACTGTGATTACCAACTTTTTTTTTTTTTCCTGGAATTTGGTGGCCTTGGTTTGTGCAGCTGAAGGGGCACTCACTCTACCTCATTCCTGACAGTTTTAGGAGCTGACAACAGAACATTCAAGGAATGACATCAAGTGACTTTCCTCAAGGTCATTTCCTGTCCGTGATCTCTGCAAAGATCACATTCCCTAGAGATGTGTGGAGGTTGGAAACAGACCCTATTCTGTCAGAAAAGAGATGTCTGAGGCAGCTGTAATAGGCGGACGAGGGTTATGTGTGTGTGTCAACATCCTCCGTGACATGCTTTGCTGGTGAACACACACCCCACACTTGGCTAAAAACAAACCAGGTCTGCTAGGCGGATGACTCATGCTTGAGACTGAAGTCTTCACCCTGAGTCAATAATTCTCATTTTCAAGGCAAATGCTGAGCTCTACAGCTACCAAAGTGACACTCCCTGGGGCAGCTCTGCATATTAATGTGGATTATTAGAAACGGCACCCCCTTAGGTTCTTGAGGCAGGATGTTCTTCAGTGGACTTTCAGAGTCTCTGCCCCTTGTCCTGTTCACATGGCATGCATGAATGGGTGCAGTCGTAGGTGCTCAGGGAGGGCAGCCTGGTGAAGGGAACAGATGATCGGGTTTGGAGACGGGGAGTCCTGATGTCACAGGCGGGTTTCTGCACGATGGTAGGTCATTTACCATCTGCTCACCTACGAAATAGACATAATCACGCTCTATTGAAGAGTGTTACTAGACCTAAAGATAAAGTGTGTAGGGTGCCTGGGCACATAGTAGGGGCTTGAGCATCAGGATTCACTTTGCTGCGTGCCCTCTGCTTAGCTGAGTTGTCATTTTCCCCCTTTCCCCTTTATTTTATCTTAAGGCCTTGATTTATTTCTCTAAAGGGAAAGACATCCAGCTGAGTGATATAGATTATAGGCCCTCACAGGTGGTTTTGCCACCTCTCCCGTCACCTCTGTGTTCTGCATCACATAGGAGGACATTGGTTAGAACAAGCGTGATGATGAGGGAGAAGCGGAACATGCAGAATTGGGAGACTTTCCGTCTGTCTCTGGCTCTGCCCTAACTTTTTAAGGGCCCATGGAAAAGTCACCTAAACTCTTGGGCCTCCATTTACTTGTCTGTAAAAAGGAGGGGCTTGAATGAAAAGATATTTCAGAGACTTCAAGCTCTTGATGGGCTGTTTCTGGGCTGACTCTTCTCCCTGAAGTACGGACTTAAATTCCGGTGCATGAAACCCTACCACTTTGCTAAGTCTGCAGATGCTTTTCTGTACTGGCTGATGCTTAGGACCAGATTTCCTTCGGTCAGCACAAATGGGGCCAGCAAGCTAAGTAACGCCCTCACTATGAATGTTCTTTTGTAGTAAGCAAGGCAGACGGGGCTTGTCTCTGCTAATCAACCTATACATTTCCAGGAAAATTACTTTTTTTCTCCTTGCTAGTCATACACACAGCTTGTGCATGTGGGGATTTGTAAACACAGTTGATTTATAAGGGGGTGGATTTCTCTAAAACATCATTTGTGTTAATTATGTCAGCTAGTTAAAATAATAAGTCCGCTAGTTAATTATGTCAGCTATCCTAACATGAGCTTGTTAAGGCGCTAAATATCACTCTTCTTGTTTTTCTCATATTCAGGAATGAATGGTAGGTGAAGAAGTACAATTCCAATTCATAAAGCATCAGAGTGACTAACTGGGTTTATTTATGTTTTACCCAAGGGAGTGGAATGTGAGACTTTTCTCAAAGGGAAAGTTAGCAACTGGGGTAGTGTGCTTGGGCCAAATGTTAGCACCAGACACATTCTCGAACCTTCTCAGAATCCTGGTATGTTAGAGATGGAAGAGGCCTCTAGGATTTCTGGGCAATTCCTCTCCTTCTATCAATTGCCCTTTTAGCTCAATAACGAGCTATGTATAAAGTATATTCCTTTAAAGAAACTTTTCAGTTAAACACTTCTGCGGGAACAGAAATTGCCCCACGTGGTGGAGTATCTCAGATGGGATTTTTTTTCCCAATAAGAAAATAAGGAACTTAAGTTCTCTATATTCTTAAAAATTTCCCAATTAGTTGTAGTAGGGTTTTTCATATCTAGCTAGCTCTTGTGGGAGACATTTAGGCTCCATGAACGCTAAGCAGTCAGTGCGAGGTTTGCCAGCAGGTGGCGCCAAACGTTTTCATTAGAAAAGTAACCCTGCCGGCAGACCTCTTTTGCATCCTCCTGCTAGTAAAAAAGCCTTTTAAGTGAGCAGTGCGGGTTCATTCACCCAAATACAGGAAACATGTGCCTCTCTTATTTGGTAGCTCTTTGGCAGTACGCTGCTGTAGCTCGGGGTGAGTTATTTCCTTGAAGTTTGTTAAAAGGGAAGTATGGTGAAATTAAAGACTTGAAACAAAGCTTTATTAGAGTTTTGCAGACCAATTAAAATCCAGTCTCACGGCTGCAAACCCCTTCCATCAGCCCCTTCTCCGGGACGCCGAAAAACAAAGGACAACTAGATGGTGGATCGCTCCATATTCCCCCCTTTTTATCCTTGCACAGAATTTTACTATTTTTTTCAGATCTCAAGCCAGCTTTTGTAGTCTGGTTAAAATTTTGTTCCGTGTAGGAAAGAGTTTCATACTGTGACCTTATTGATCCAGGCCCTGTTCTGGAGGGGGGCACACTGATAGCCTCAGATGTGGGGTAGTGAGGAGAATAGTAGGTTTCTACCTCTGGTCACAGTTACCAGAAGAAGTGCTGCCAGTACTGAAGATCCTGAAAAATCATGGCCAATGTATGCCAAATTCTAGTGCTTACAAGACTTTTTTGAAACAATGTAGGTACATTCATTTATTCACTCATTCATTGGACAAATGTATTTTGAGTGTCCACCACGCCAAGCATTGTCCTCGGGAGACAGGGATCCAGAGATGAAGAAAAACATGCGGTTCCAACTCTTAAGACGCTTTTCATCTAATGGAAGAACCAGATATTGATCAAGTCACCCTCATACCCATACAGCAATGAACGGAGGACAGTGCTTTGAAGGAAATGAACGCTGTCCCGTGATGCTGTTGAACCAGGAAAGTTGACCTAGATTCCTAGATCCGAACAGAGATGGGCGCAGGCAAGTTTCCGGACGGAAGTGTCCTAGCTGGATCGGACATGTGAAGGGTGAGGAAGAATTAATTAGGCGAGGGGGTAGGGAGAGGTGGGAAGAAAGTGCAGACCAAGGACAAACAAGTTCAAAGACCCTGGGGTGGGAGGGAGATTGGAGAGTGTGAGACACCGAGATGCAGTGGGAAGGAACTCAGCAAAGAAGGGGAGAATAGATGCTATTATATGAGCAAAAACTCATCATGAGTGTTACACTCTTCTCCATGTTGATTACATTTACACACACACACACACTCTAAAATTCTATTAATCACCTGATCTCTACTAGTCTCCTGCTTTTATAACACTGTTGGCTTGAAACCAGTGTCCAAATATTTCTGAAAAGTTTAGGCATTTCCCTTTCCTCAGTATAGTGACCCATGGGAATGGACACAAGTACCTTTGGGCAAGGCTAGGAGGGAAATTCACAGAATACACCTGCAATAGTAGAAAATAGGTTCTTCAGCCTTCATTAAAGGGAGTGTGGATCTGTGAACTGATTGGGACTTAGATACGACCCTGACTTTCTTTCTTTTTTTTTTTTTTAATATTTTATTTATTTATTTGAGAGAGAGAGAGACAGAGAAAGTGACAGAGATAGTGAGAGAGAGCACAGGTGGGGAGGAGAGGGAGAAGCAGACTCCCTGCTGAGCAAGGAGCCCAATGTGGGGCTCCATCCCAGGACCCTGGGATCATGACCTGAGCCGAAGGCAGATGCTTGACAAACTGAGCCACCCATGCGCCCTGACCCTGACTTTCTGATATGGTGGTAACCTTGATTCTCCAGACCTGGATATTTTCAGTTATATACATCAAGTGGGACCAGGAACCCTATGATCAATCGACCATACCCTAAGACCTAAGGCAGGTCAGTCTCTTCTGATGAGTCCTAATGTCCCCCAAGGTGACATACCATATTTGTATCTGTCTGTTCTAGTGTAACTACGTGCCCTTTGCCACCTTGGGGCTTTCCCATGGTCATCCCATTCAAAGAGCCCTTTGCAATGGCAGCATCTCCCACAGTATCCCCAGCCCACAGAGAAGAGCCAAAGACGTTGGTGTTTCCCTCACCAGTGGATATTTCAGGCCTTAGTGATGAGATCATCTATAGGGCGAAATCTACAACTGCATTCCTATCTCTTGACATCTTTGGATTCTTTTCTTCTCTATCGAATTCACCATTTCTGACCTCTTAACTTCCCCCAGACTTCACTTCCAATGAAGCCCAAGGCTTCTTCAGCTGACAAGCCCTTTATCAGAACCACTCACAGCTGCTCAGCCTAGCACTAGTAGATCGAGAATCATGGGTTATAGTACCCATATTTATCCTGATCAAAATGATGTTTATTCCTCCTGCCTGGCTCAAAAGGCCTCAGGATCCCTTTTCTCACACATTCCCAGATCTTTGTCAATATAATTGAGTAAAGTCCTATAAGTCTTTTGGTGGGTTAATCTCCTACTGGGTTTGACTTTGTAAATCTTCCCCTCCCCCTTCCCCTAGGAAATGCTGGGCTCTGACTTTAGTTACAGGTCTGGGGATATCAAGGATCAGCGTGTAAGGGTGGTTAGGGGCACAGAGCACGAAGAGAATCTACTCTTCTTCTTCAGGGAGAAGGTCAGAATCTTCAGGCCATACACGAAGACCCTAATCAGTCAGGGAAGGAGGCGATGGCAAGGGGGTGCTAAGAGTAGGTTGAGGGCTGGGAAAACTGGAGGTCTCTAAATCCTCCCATACATCCCCATTCCAGTTCTCTTCTGATCCTTACATGGAAAAAAATCCAAACAAACAAACAAAACACATGAAGATAGGAATTCAGCTGATAACGTAATTTGGGAACTTCATATCAAACTTTGCCTTTGATTTCCAGTTACCTCAGTACCATCCTTTTTATATAGTCCTCAAAATCCTTGGTGAAAATCCATGATTTATGCTTTTCATCTGTTTTTCATTGTCAGTGCCTTGAACACATCCCTTGACCTTTTTTACTTCAGGGCACACAGGCTGGACTTCTAGCTGCCAGCATTGACGTCTCTTTACCTAGAGGCTTTCTCTGGCCTCCAGAGCTGCTCTGCTCATGTGCAGCAGACTAGAAGGGTGGGTTGCTTAACACCCCAGGCAGCAGCACTCAGACAATGACTGCTGGGAATTGGTGTACAAACTCTCCAGCTGTCTTGACCCTTGGGCGGGATGATTCTGGCAAATGTCTTACTCTCTGACCTAGAGCACCCCCATGGGCTTGAGCTCCAGTTGCGCATGGTGTTTACTGGGATCCCCTCCCAACTAAATGATGTGAACTTAAATCCTTGTCTCAGAGTCTGCTTCCAGGCAAGTCCGAAGTAAGATAGGACCTTATTGGAAAAATCCCAGGTAACTCACAGATGGATAAAGATCCAGGCTGTGAAAATGGGTAGCAGACTAGAGATGGCTAGGGAACAAGATATATGGCCATTATTAATTCAACAGGAACATCTGGGTGGGATGCCCCTGTTAGATACCACATGCATACTCAATTAGGGTGATATCACCCCCTAAGGAGCAGAATACAAAAATCCTACTCTTATGTATAAAGCATGGATATACATGCAGTACATAAGCCGATATATAGTCTATCTACTGTCTTAAAATGTCATGGAAGGGCAATTTAGCAAAAAATGTCTAAAAAGTCTCATTAGGAGGCTGACAGTGAAAAAAAAGTTTGAGAAACACAGCTCTAGACACTACTGCCTTGAATGCTATGTTGCTGCCCCTGATGCTGCTGTCTTGAATTCTAATCTTAGCACCATTCCCTTCGGGATCACGGGCTGATGAGGATAGCTGATTGGCAGAGTACCTGTCACCCGACCCAGTTCTAGCTCTAGGGGTGGGGGAGGGAACATCTATCCTCTTCTCCTTCTGTGGTAGCTGGTAGAGTCCAGCATTCCCCTGAGGCTCACAAAATAGGGAGCTTTCTTCTCAAGTATGAAGGAGGTCTAGGTGTAGGGCAACCCCCAAATGGTAGCTGTTCACCTCTGAGAAACTGTGGACTTTAAAGAGTTTGAGGGCTCCATCTTGGGAATTCCTGGTACTGCCTCCATTCAGAAAGTAGAATAGGAGATATCAAATATGTCTTGGGTTATGAAAGTCTACCAGAAGTTTACACACTATTCATCAGAGCAGCTTTTAAAATAGGAGGTACTTTAGTTCGGGGTTCCTGAGTGAAAAATGTGAGGTAAGAGTTGTCCTTTCTGATGGCTCCTTGGATTTGGACCCTTAACCACATACACATAGAGCATTAGAATTACCAAGTCCCTAACTAGACGTGCCCCACGGCATGGTGGAAAGATCACACTGGTCAGGAGATTTCAGGATTGCCAATGACCGGTGGTGGAATCACAAGCAAATGCTTCTCTTACCTGTATGAGAAGGGTGTTGAATTAAAAGACTTTAGGGTCTCTTCTATTTTTACCATTTTATTTACTATAAAAAATTATCATGACCTTTTCATGTGTCGTGAGCCATTAATTCTTCTAATAATACCAAGGGAAGATTTTACTAATTTCACCACATGGTGTGGACGTGGAAGTTCAGAGATGTTAAATCCCTTGCTCACGTTCACTCAGAAATGAAACAGCACTCAAGCCAAGATCTGTTTGGCTCTGAAAGCCACCAAACCACACCTTCCCATGCTCTAGGGGAAGTCTTAGATTCAGCCATGGTTGGCTTTCAGTGTTTTTCTTTCCCCTGATGTGGTACCCTCTCCTGGCTGCCTGGGTGTCTGCCATGTTGCTCAGATCCTGGCTTGCATGTCCTTGCCTAGGCTCTACATTCACTCTCCTCCTCTGTTTTCAGTTTCCTATGCTCCTTCTGAAATGCAGTCAGGAGACTGAAATGCACTGAATCAACTATCCAGGCTCTCGGGACTGAGTGCTGATAGCTTGCTAATGGAGTAAATAGATATGTTAATGGGAAAAAGATAAAACAGCAGAAGGTCTGCCTTGAAGCTGTGGAGTGAATTAGATGTCCCTTTCAATCCACTGTCTCTAAATAATAGCCCCACGTAAACTGTTAAGCACGGAGCTGGATACCACTCACTCACAGTACATATTGCTTCTAGGATAGCAGCAAAAGCCCTAGACCATGAGCTGGAAGAGCAGATTCTTAGCTTCAACTGTGGCAGGAAAGAAAGCGTGGTGCAGAGCAGTAAGGACAAGAGAAGCAGAGGGTCTGAGCAGGCTCCTCCCTTCGGCACAAGTCACCCCCATGAGCGGCCACCAGGTCACTCGCCAGGCTTATGCTTGTGTTGCCCTGAGTGGAAAGCAGAATGCAGATGGAATTAACTCTTTCGAAATTTGATTAGAAACAGAGGACCAGTGGCAATTTCTGAAAACATGTGATTGCATTTTCTCAACATTCAAAAAGTGTAATGATTAAATTTCCCCCATGGTAATCCAGAGGCAATATGGTGTCAGGGGAAAACAGTGTATTGAGAATCAGAGGACTTGGGTTTGGGCTCTGGTCTTCAGCAAATCAAGTAAATCTTCCGAGCTCCCTCCCTTCTTCCTTCTTTCTTTCTTTTCTTCCTTCTAAAGCAATTTTATTGAGGTATAATTGACACGCAATGAAATGCACCCATTTTAAGTATACAGTTGATAAATTTTGATACAGGTCTACATCCACCATAATCAATATATACGACTTTTCTATTGGTCCTAAAATTTCACTCTTGCCCCTTGCCGTTAATCCTTCCCCCTCTCCCCAGCCCCAGGCAACTGCTGACTGACCTGCTTTCTATCACTCTAGATTAGTCTGTTTTAGTGCTTTATATAAATAGAATTACACAGTATGTATTCTTTTGTATCTGGCTCATTTCACTCAGCATGCTTTTGAAATTCATTCATATTGTTGTATATAGCAATAGTTCCTCCTTTTGCTTGTTCCTTTTTATTGCTGTGTAATATTTCATTATGCAGCTTTGCTTCTGTTTGTCCATTCACCCATTGGTGGGCATTTGGTGTTTGTCTCTTAAAAATAAATATGAACATGTGTCTGTTAGCCATTTGTATGTCTTCTTCAGAGAAGTGTCTTTTCATATCTTCTGCCCACTTTTTGACTTGATTATTTGTTTTTTGGGTGTTGAGTTTGAGAAGTTCTTTATAGATCTTGGATACCAGCCCTTTATCTGTAGTGTCATTTGCAAATATCTTCTCCCATTCTGTGGGTTGCCTCTTTGTTTTGTTGACTGTTTCCTTTGCTGTGCAGAAGCTTTGTATCTTGATGAAGTCCCAAAAGTTCATTTTTGCTTTTGTTTCACTAGCTTTTGGAGATGTATCTTGAAAGAAGTTGCTGTGGCCAATGTCAAAGAGGTTACTGCCTATGTTCTCCTCTAGGATTTTGATGGATTCCTGTCTCACATTGAGGTCTTTCATCCACTTTGATTTTATCTTTGTGAATGGTGTTAGAGAATGGTCGAGTTTCATTCTTCTGCATGTAGCTGTCCAATTTTCCCAGCATAACCACATTGAGATACCACCTTACACCAGTTAGAATGGCAAAAATGGACAGGGAAAGAAACAACAAATGTTGGAGAGGTTGTGGAGAAAGGGGAACCCTCTTACACTGTTGGTGGGAATGCAAGATGGTATAGCCACTTTGGAAAACAGTGTGGAGGTTCCTCAAAAATTTAAAAATAGAGCTACCCTATGACCCAGCAATTGCACTACTGGGTATTTACCCCAAAGACACAGATGTAGTGAAAAGAAGGGCCATATGCACCCCAATATTCATAGCAGCAATGTCCACAATAGCCAAACTGTGGAAAGAGCCAAGATGCCCTTCAACAGATGAATGGATAAAGAAGATGTGGTCCATGTATACAATGGAATATTACTCAGCCATCAGAAAGGATGAATACCCAACTTTTACATCAACATGGATGGGACTGGAGGAGATTATGCTAAGTGAAATAAGTCAAGCAGAGAAAGTCAATTATCAGATGGTTTCACTTACTTATGGAACGTAAGGAATAGCATGGAGGACATTAGGAGAAGGAAGGGAAAAATGGGGGGGGGAATTGGAGGGAGAGATGAACCATGAGAAACTATGGACTCTGAGAAACAAACAGGGTTTTAGAGGGAGGGGGGAGGGGGGATTGGTTAGCCCGGTGATGGGTATTAAGGAGGGCACGTACTACATGGAGCACTGGGTGTTATACGAAAACAATGGATCGTGGATCACTACATCAAAAACTAATGATGTATTGTATGGTGACTAACATAACATAATAAAATTAAAAAAAAGAAAAAGAAATAAATATGAACATTCATGTAACAGTGTTTTGCTGACATGTGTGTTCATTTCTCATGGGCAAAACTTGGGAGGGGAATTGCTGGGTCTTATGGTAAGGGTATATTTACATTTATTTTAAAAGTACTCAACTTTGCCAAACTTCACCATTTTATATGCACGTTCCGGTTGTTTCATATCCTGGCCAACAATGGTTATTGTCAATAGTTCAAACTTTAGCCATTCTAGTGTGAAGGGCATTGTGAACTTGATTTTAATTTTAATATTCCAATAACTAATATTTTCTTTTTTAAAAATTTAATTTAGTTTATTTATTTGTCAGAGAGAGAGAGAGAGAGCACAAGCAGGGGGAGCAGTAGGCAAAGGGAGAAGCAGGCTCCCCACTGAGCAAGGAGCCCGATGCGGGACTCGATCCCAGGACCCTGGGATCATGACCTGAGTCAAAGGCAGATGCTTAACCGACTGAGCCCCCCAGGCACCCCCATTCATATGTTTTCATTTTTGAAGTGTCTGCTCATATATTTTGACCATTTAAAAAATTATCATTTAGGTGTAAGAGTTCTTTATATATTCTAGACATAAGTCTTTTGTCAGATATATAGAATGCAAATATTTTGTTCAGCCTGATATACTTTTCAAGTAGTTGAAATTTTAAATTTTGATAAAGTCAACTCACAATTTTATTATTTTATACTTCATGCTTCTTGTTGTTTTGTCTAAAAAGCTTTTGGCCTATTTCATTACAAGGTTATGAAAGTAAAATGTGATCAGGTATATATGTAAGAACTTTGTAAACTATAAAGTATTGTACAACCCTAAGGTATAATAATAAATAGAGCAGCAAAAATAAAAATCTTAGTAAGTAAATCAACAAGCCCTTTAGTAAAGCACAACTCTCAGTGATTAAAGAATTACAAAGAAACACCTCCAATCTAGAGAGTTACAAAATATATACTAAAAGTCTGCAACAAAATAAGATGGCAAATGCTATGTGCCATGTAATAACATTAGAGCTACTCTTAAGTGAATATTTAAGGCATACTAGCTAAGTTTTTAATAAACATTATTTCACTTAATCCTTAAAAGAATCTTGAGGAGTAAAGGTTAGTGTGTCTTCTCCATAGATCAGGAAATCAGGGTTCAAGAAGGTTAAATAGCTGAGAAAGTTTACATAGAATGCTATAGAACTAAAATTAGACACACAGTTGTATCCTGATTATCCGTTAGGAGGTTAGACCATGCACTTTAAGAATTCAGAGGACAGACAGAGACGTGTTGACTTGAAGGCTGAAGGAATGCTTTTGATAGGAGGTGGGGGTTGAGATAGACCTTGAAGAACATTTAAATAAGAGTAAATAGGAATCCAATTTTGTCAAGAAGGGGATTAATTACAGAAGCAAAGAAATAAAGATAATATGTTCCAGGGACATTGACTAGACTGATTTTACTAGTTTGTAGGAGTAGCAGTTAAGGTTGCAGCTATATGGTGATAAATGATGTTTAAACTATTAATATATTACTTTAATGTCAACATATCTTTAAGTGTAGTACAAATGTTGGTTTTTATTTTATTTTATTTTTTTACTAATAGTACTTTTTAAATTAATAGTAACCCATACCAATATTTTCGACCATTAAGTGCTTTCCACATAATCTCATAATCTTGCATAATGTCCATTCATTTCTTTAATGTTTGTGAGTGTTTGCTCTGTGCTGGGCATTGTACTAGGCACAGAGAATATAAAGGTAAATCCAATATTGTCTTTGCTTTCAAGGAATTCACAGTTAATGTTTAAGTGAAAGGGTCTGTTGAACAGAAAAAAATTGAGGGTTGAGTTCTAGAGAGACAAGGCTAAAAATGTAAATTTTGTAGTCGCTGATGTGTGCACAAGGCACATATGCATTTTCTAGAAAGAAAAACAAAGATGAGATTCCAAAGAGCAGGAGTGGCAGGGTAGCTCAGTGGGTTAAATGTCTGACTCTTGGTTTTGGCTCATGTCATGATCTCAGGGTTATGGGATCAAGTCTAGCATAGGGCTCCACACTTAGTGGGGAATCTGCTTCAGATTCTCCCTCCTTCTCCTTCTGCCTCTCTCCCTGCTTACATACTCTCTCTCTCTCTAAAATAAATTAATTAAAACCTTGAAAAAAAGAAAGATTTCAAAGAGCAGCCCAAAGCAGTTGGAAACTTTTTAAAAATTTCTGAATTATATACATGTATGTACACACACACACACACACACACACACACACACAACTATTTTAGCTAATCTTGCAACAAGGAAGTAATAAGAAATGTTACCTTGAGGTCACAAAGTAGTTTTTATTATAATATGCACATTCCCTTGAATCAGTGGAGTATTGGGTAACTAGAGAAATGGATGTCAGTATTAGATAGGTGGTCAATATCTTTTTAATGCTTATGACAAGCCTATAGTTAAATATTTCTGGGCTTGAACCAAGTTTTATCTTTTAAGGGAAATGTGGATCAATTTCTCAGGACCTCCAGTCTTAAGATAGAAGAAAATAGCTCATTCCCAGAGGTAGAGCTGAATTGTACTCAATATGTTTGGGACTCATCTCCATTCCTTTAAGGAGACAAAGATTTTATGAGGAATTTATAGCAATATAATATTACAATCCACATACTACATAGCCCAGGGGATTCTTTATCCAAGCTTATATTGCAATAGAGCTGACTGTGGAAGGTTTCTGAGTAAAAGGAGATTCTGGAGTCTTGGAAGCAGCAGCATAACATGACCTCCAGCCAGAGGTTCTGAAGGTCATTGTCATTAAGAGCATCTGGTGAGGGAGTGATCCCTACAGAGATGCTGGGTGAAGAGATGCTCAGTGCGGAGGAGAAAGGGAGGAGAGGAAAGGCTGGGACCAGAACCTTGCAGAAGGCCTGTGATTAGGGGGTGGGAGAGACAGAGAAGATGGAATAGAACAAAAGATGAGCACAGTCTCAGGAAAACATTGAGTCACAGAAGGCAAAGGAAAGAGTTTTCATCAGAATCAAATAGAGCTAAGTGAGAGAGCATGACAGATTTAAAAAAGGTCTTAGATTTGGCTTTTCAGTCATTAGCAAAATTTTGGAATACAGTTTCTGATCTTAACTTTCTGAGATCACCAAGTTGTTTTGTTAGCTGACTTTCCTGTTTCTGGAAGATTCTGAAGAACAAATCAATCTATATATACAAATAAATGAGAAATAGACATATTTATTACTTAAAGATCATCTTGCAGAGATAGACATTGGAGAAAAGAGATGAAATATGAGGGCATACATACAAATACAACAATTGATAACAAGTTCAGGTGTTTTCTCTACCCAGAAGCCAATGACTCCCCTTTGTCTACAAACCATAGCACTCCTTCTTCTATCTGGAAATCATAGCCTTGACTTGTGAGGGTTGTCTCCCAGGATTCTATACCTTCCCAAACTGGGCAACCACCTTGAACCCACTTATCTTCCCCACCCAGGTACCTTTGCATACCCTCCACTTAGACTTTCTTTGATGCATTTATTCAACAAGTATTTAGATGCCTTCTTTTGGCCTTGTAAGGGAGTTACCATGGAAACTAAGGTGGCCCTGGCCCTTGTCCATGTGAAACTTTGCATCCATGGGACAGTAAGACATTAAATAATAGCACACCTAATCATGTAACTATGAGCTGTGTGCAGAGGAAATTTATGTAATAACATGAAGGTTAAATAAAAGGGCTGGACGCTAACTGGCGGATATCCCCAAGATCCAAAGAGTATGTAGGAGTTAATTTGGTAAAAGATAGGGGAAGTGTCTGAGGCAGAGCGAACAGTGTGAAGGTAGGAAGGGAGCCTGAAACACAGAAAATGAGACAACAGCACAAGATGAGGTAGTGAGGAAGGCAGGGACCAGACTGGGCCATAAGCTGGGCCCGAATAAGGCTTCAGACTATTTCCTACAGGTAATTGAAAGCAACGGAAGGATATAAACAGAGGAATTATGCAGTCAAATTTATATTTTAAAGACCATTCTGGGAAAATAGACATGAATAGACATTAATTTTATATAACAACAATAGTAAATGAAATTAAAAGTAATTATACACCCTGACTAACTGGGGTTTATTCTAGGGATGCAAGTCGGTTTAATATGTGAAAATCAGTCATTGGAATCCACCATATTAACAGGTTTAAGACAGGAGAAAAATCATATGGTTGTATGAATCAATTCAGGAAAAGCACTTGACAAAATCCAACACCCATTCATGATAAAAACTATCAGAAAAATAGGAATAAAAGGGACTTCTTCAAACTAGTAAAGAATGCAATATAATTTGCATCAGTAAATCAGACTTAATGGTGACTGATGTTTTTTCACTAACATTGAGAGTAAGGTCATAATTGCTATTCAACATAGAACTGGAAATTCTAGCCAGTGCAGTAACGAAGAAAAGGAACTAAATGCATACAGATTGAAAGGGAAGTAATAAAACTGTGCCTACTTGCATATTACATGATGTCCACGTAGAAATCCTAAGGAATCTACAGAACAACTCCTACAACTATTGAATTCACTGCTACTACAAGATCAACATACAAAAATCAGTTGTATTTATATACACTATCAATTAACATGTGGAAACTAAAATTAAATAAATACTACTTAGAATCACTAAAGAGACGAAATACTTAAGTATAAGTCTAACAAAACACATATAGGATTTATGTGCTTAAAAATACCAAAGAAATCAAAGATCTAGGGCGCCTGGGTGGCTCAGTTGGTTAAGCGACTGCCTTCAGCTCAGGTCATGATCCTGGAGTCCCGGGATCGAGTCCCGCATCGGGCTCCCTGCTCAGCAGGGAGTCTGCTTCTCCCTCTGACCCTCCTCCCTCTCATGCTCTCTGTCTCTCATTCTCTCTCTCGCAAATAAATAAAATCTTAAAAAAAAAAAAAGAAATCAAAGATCTAAATAAGTGGAGAGATATTTCATGTTCATGAATAGGAAGATTCAATATAGTAATGATGTCAATTCTCCCCAAATTGATATACAAATTTAATATAATTCTTATTAAAATCCCAGCAAGGTTTTTTGAAGACGACAAGATTATTTGAAAATATGTATGGGAGAGGTACCTGGGTGGCTCAGTCGGTTAAGTGTCTGACTCTTGGTTTCGGCTCAGGTCATGATCTCAGGGTCGTGGGATCAAGCCCCTCATTGGGCTCCGTGCTGAATGGGGAGTCTGCTTGAGGATTCTCTCCCTCTGTTTCTGCCCCTCCCCCCTCTAAAATAAATAAATCTTTAAAAAAAGATATGAAGAGACACTGCACCGAAGAAGATACGCAAATGGCACATAAGCACATTAAAAATGCTCCACACCACTAGCCGTTAGCTAAATGCAGATGAAGAAATGAAGAACAAGGTGAGAGAACACTATACACCCATTGGAACAGCTTAAAAAATGATGACAAGGACGCAAGGAAGGGGATGCAGAGAGAGTGGATCTCTCCTACATTGCTGGTAAAATCGTACAGCCATCTGGAAAATGATTTGCTAGTTTCTTACAAAACCAAATATACAATTGCACTCCCGGGCTTTCCAGAGAAATGAAGACTCATGTCCACATTAACACCTGTACACAATTGTTCATTTCAGCTTTACTTGTAAGAGCCAAAACTGGAAACAGCCAAAACGAATTCATAGGAATTCACTCATCTGTAACATGAGTACTACTTAGCAAAAAAAAAAAAAAAGGAACAAACAATTGATATGCAACAACTTAGATCTCAAGGGCGTTATCTTGAGTGAAAAAAGCCAATCCTAGAAAGTCACATACTTTATGATTTTAAGGGGTTTGGCATTTTTTTTTAAATGTTTTATTTATTTATTCATGAGAGTGAGAGAGAGAGAGAGAGGCAGAGGCAGAGGGAGAAGCAGGCTCCCCGCCTAGCAGGGAGCCCGATGCGGGACTCGATCCCAGGACCCTGGGATCATGACCTGAGCCGAAGGCAGACGCTTAACCATCTGAGCCACCCAGGCGCCCAAGGGGTTTGGCATTCTTGAAAAGACAAAATTATAGAGATGGAAAACAGATTGAAAGTTGCATGGGTTAGAAATGGTGGGGAAGACAGTGGAGAGAAGTAGGTGTGACTACGAAGGGGTAGCATGAGGGAGGTCTCTGTGGTGATGGAATAATAGTTCTGTACCTTGATTGTTGTAGTGGTGGTGACATCAATCTACACATGTAATAAAATGAAACAGGACTATACTCACACATTGCACCAATGTCAAATTCCTGGCTTTGACCTTGTACTATAATTATTCAAAATGTAACCACTGAGGAAACTAGGTGCAGAATATGTGGGTCCTCTCTCTCCTATCTTTATACCTTCCTGTGAATCTATAAATATTTCAAAATTAAAGTTAAGAAAAGGAGGTTGCTTTGGTTGTGGTATGAAGAGACTAAGGGAAGAAATGGTAGAATGGTTTTGGGCTCAGGGAAATGACAAGCAACCACTGGGAAGTTTCCTATAGTCATCGCTCTGATGAGGCTAGTAGTGAGAGAAATGGAGAAAAGTGAACAGATATGAGAGATTTTTAGGTCATAAGATGGAAAGTTTTCCTTTGGTGTTGTACATAAGATGGAGAGGACATTGTCAATAATAACATTCAGGTTTCTGGACAACGCAATTGCCATGATGGTGGTGCTATTCAGTGAACGAGGAAATGGCAAGAAGAACAGGATAGGGGTGCAGGGGTTTGGATGTGGAGATTGACTTAGTTTTAGACTCACTGAAATTTGAGTGCTTTTGAGAGCAAGGAAGAACTGTTGACAGTCAGAAACTCAGAGTTGAGTATATGGGAATCCAGAACATAGGATATTTAAAGCCACATTGAATGAGATTACTTTAAGAAAGTACAGCAAGTAGAAGAGTGAAGACCTACTAGTCCTACCTAGGATCTAGTTTTGAGAAATTCCAACATTTAATAGGTTGGGTAGAGAAGTACAAGTAGACAAAGGATACTGAGGAGGAGTTGCCAGAGAAACAGGAGAAAAACCAGGAGCAGATAGTACCAGGGAAACTGAGGACAGAACGTCTTTCAGAAAGAGAACGACTCACAGTACCGGATGGTCTGGGAAGTTCTGGTAGATTAGAACATATGTCCCTTGGGTTCATGACATAGAGGTGGCCTTATTGAGCGTCTCTTTCCTTCCCCAAGCATGGTGGAGTTGATTAAGGAGGCAGTGGAAGGGAAGACAATGGATATGGCAAAGTATATATAATTTTTCCTGAAGTTTGGCTGTGAAGGGACAGAGAGAGCCATGGAGGGAGGTTTTCATTTGTTTGTGGTTAGCTGGTTTCAGAGACATGTCAATGGAGGAGGATTGAAAATACACACAAGTAAAAGTACATGATAGAGTACCTGAGAGGCCACAGGTTCCAGAGCACAGAGGTGGAGACATCATGGACCATTTTTCGAAACCAGAGAGAGAAGTACCTCTCATTCGGCAGTGCCAAGGTTTGGGTTGCAACGGTAATCATGGCACTTGGGTTTAGTCTGTATTCTTCATCTGAATAAATATTCTTTCCTTAAATTACAGGTTAGAAGGTTAGACATGTCAAAGAAAAGTAAGAAGGGACGTTGGAATCGACCCAGCTTAGAGGCTGAGAAGAGTTGCTCTTCCCAACGGTGTGTGGGACTTGGACGGAAGCCACTGGACTTGCTTTCATCCCTTGCATTCTCTGTCAGGTCAGCACCCTTCTCTGAGCTTAGGCTTCTTCAGGTACAACATGAACCATATGGTTTTGGAGAGGAGAGGTCTTTGGGATGATCTACTTTTTTGTTGATATTACTTTGAAAAAAGTTGTACTTTCTCTGCTCCCAGCTTCTCTTAGGAGCTGACGGGCCTTACAGGTAAATCTGGCCAAACCCCCTGATTACAGTGCACCAGTCTGCACTGTGGCACCCAGTGTTATACTGGAAATATAAAGAACTGATTGGTTTTTAGGTGTCTATTTATGAAGGAGTGGTGGCTCACTTGTATTTGGGCAGAGAAGCCCTGATTTCTTGTTACACCCAGCAGGCCTCATGACAAGTCAGATCCCCAGGCCCCATCAGCAGGGCAGGCTGAAACAGTAGGACAGGCACCTGTGCTCTTGTATCTGCTGAGACCACAGGTGGTGGTTCCGTTCTTCTTCTATGGTACAAAGAAGAACTCTGTTTTCTTGAAGGGCCATAGGCTCAATAGAATCAATTCTCTTTCTGCATGCTTTTGTTGGTGCTTGGAACCCTGCCAATTTAAAATCTTTTATAATATTCTCTGCACAGAAATGTCTCCCTCTCTATTATGCTAAGCGAAATAAGTCAGTCAGAGAAAGACAGATGCCATATGATCTCACTCATATGTGGAATTTAAGAAACAAAACAGATGAACATAGGGGAAGGGAAGGAAAAATAAAATAAGACGAAATCAGAGAGGGAGACAAACCATAGCAGACTCTTAACTCTAGGAAACAAACTGAGGGTTGCTGGAGGGGAAGTGGGTGGGAGGACGGGGTAACTGGGTGAAGAGCATTAAGGAGGGTACGTGATGTAATGAGCACTGGGTGTTATATGCAACCAATGAATCACTGAACTCTACCTCTGAAACTAACAATACACTATGTATCAATTAAATTGAATTTAAATAAAAACAATTAAAAAAAAGAAATGTCTCCCTCTCTTTTTATGTGTATATCTGTTGGGGCTTTTTGTTTGTTTATTAATTTATTTTAGGGATATTTTAAACAATATATTATGAATTATTTTAGTGTTATAACCAAATTGTAAAAATAGTCCCAAAAGTTTTCATATACTCTTCTAGCTTCCACAAATGAAACCATTAGACAACTATCAAAACCAGGGAAGTAAAAATAGTACAGACAATACCATTACTTAATCAACAGACCTTATTCAAATTTTGCCAGTTGTCATACCCATGTTCTTTCTATAATCTAGAATCCGAGCCAGCATTTCACAATTAATTGCATTTCGTAGTCATGACTCTCATCTGGGACAGGTCCTCATTGTCTTTTTGTCTTTCATAACCTTGATATTTTGAGCTTGTCTCTTAGTGTGGGTCTATCTGATGTTTCCTCACAGTTGAATTCAAGTTTGTGTGCTTTTCCCTTTTAAGCACTAGGTCTTGGAGTTTGGGAGCCGGAATTTGTATACTACCCATTCATCATGAGCCTGTGTTCTTAGTGAAAGGCACATTCATTTAGAGAAAAAAGAATCTGCTCCTGGCTCTACCTCTGGAGCTATAAAATTAATCCTTAATGCAACTAATACAGCACTTACGGTTCACCTCCTGGGTTTTCATGAAATATTTTTTTAAGGAACATGAACTTTAAGTGTTATATTGTTTAATGTGCTATTTAAAACAGCTAAGTACCTGAGGGTATCAGTTCTTAAATCCCTATCATTAGTCATCATTAATTCACAAGGAACACAGCTAAATCATCAAAAAACTAATGCTTAGCCCAATTACTGGATCAACAGAAATTCTTCAAGACTAAAGTCACCCATAAATAACTTCACAGCATAAAAGTGCCTAGGCCAAATGCACCAGCCACCAATCATGCGGCATGAAGGGGCTGACTTCCCAAGAGATTTGCAGGCTGGGTACCATTACTGACACCTCTAAAATGAATATGGGGAGCTGACAGTGGTCAAGAAGCTCTTTTAAGTTTTTAACTCAAATGCCACATGAAAACTCTGACTGGGCTAGGAATCAGAAGCCCCATTCCAATGCCCCAGCTTATTACCATGTCATCTTAGTCAAGGAACATGACTTTGCTCATTATTCATCCATTTCTTTTATTGACCCATGTTGAGTTAAAATAGATCAGGTCTTTGGCCAAAAGGGATAAGGAATAGTGTTCTGGGGGTGGGTGGTGGGTGGAGGGCAAGTGTGAACAGAGCCGTTTGGAAGACGAGAGCAAGGGTTTTGCAAAGAGGTCACTGTAGATAGATGGCAAGCAAAAAGGGCAAGCAGCATAGGAGCTAACTCTGTAGGGTAAGGAATGGTGAGGCTTTGGGGAGCACTGCAGGGAAAAATTAACTCAAAATGGATCCTAGAGCTAAATGTAAAAGCTAAGATTATACAACTTTTAGAAAGAAATATAGGAGAATTTGAGTTGAGATCCTGAGTTAAGCAAAGATTTCTGGGATGTGATACTAAAAGCAATTCCACACAGAAAAAAAAAAATGATAAAGTGGACTTCATCAAGATTTAAAACTTCTGCCTTTTTTTTTTTTTAAGATTTTATTTATTTATCTGAGAGAGAGAGAGTATGAGTAGGGAGGAAGGAGAAGCAGAAGGAGAAGCAGCAGACTCCCTGTTGAGCAGGGAGCTGGATGTGGGACTCGATCTCAGGACCCTGAGATCATGACCTGAGACAAAGGCAGACACTCAACCAACTGAGCCACCCAGGCATCCCAAAACTTCTGCCTTTTAAAAGATACTCTTAAGAGAATAAAATGGCAAGTCCCAGGATAGCAGAAAATGTGAAAATATTTGTAACCTGAATATGTAAAGAGCTCTCATAACTCAATAATAAAAAAACAAACAACCCAATTAAAAACTGAGCAAAAGACTTGAACAGATACTTCAGCAAAGAATATATACAGGTGGAAAAAAAAAAAAGCAGATGAAATGATACCTCAACATCATCAGCCATTAGGGAAAAACAAATTAAACCACAATGAGATAACTTCATGCCTATTAGAAAGGCTAAAATTTAAGACTTATCATACCAAATGTGGCAGAAGATGTGAAGGAACTGGAACTCTCCCATTACTGGTGGGAATGTAAAATGTTGCAATCACTTCGGAAAATTCTTAGTAGGTTTTTTTTTTTTTTTTGAGAGAGCTTGAGCACGTGAGGAGGGGGAGGGGCACAGGGAGAGGGAGAGAGAGAATCTTAAGCAGACTCTGTGCTGAGCCTGGAGCCCAATGCCAGGCTCTATCTCACGACCCTGAGATCATGACCTGAGCTGAAATCAAGAGTCAGACGTTTAACTGACTGAGCAACCCAGGCGCCCTTTGGCAATTTCTTAAATTAAAATATTACCTACCATATTATCCAGATATTCCACCCTAGGCATTTACCCAGAAGAAACGAAAGCACATGTCCATACAAAGACTTATACATGGATCTTCATAGAAGTGCTATTTGTAATACCCCAAACCTGGAAACAACCCAAATGCCCATCAGCAAATGAATACATTGTGGTATATCTTTTTAAAGGAATGCTACTTAGCAGTATAAAGGATTGCTAAACCATTGATACTTGTAACAAGCTGAATGTCAAAATAATTATGCTGGGTGAAAGAAGCCAGATGAAAGGTGTGTACTCTGTATGATTCTATTTCTGTAACATTTCTGGAAAATCATTTTCTGTAATGACAGAAAACAGATCAGTAGCTGCCTGGGAAGAGGTGGGGGTGGGAACGAGTGGGAAAGAAGGATTACAAAGGAGCATAAGAAAAAACTCTTGGCAGTGATGAATATTATCATTATTGTGATGTTGGTGATGATTCTGCAGGTGTAGATGTACATCAAAAATCATCAAATTATATACTTTAAATATGTGCAGCTTATTGTATGTCAATTCTGTTTTATTCAATTATATGTCAATTCTATTTTATTCAATTGTGTGTCAATCTAATTTTATTCTATTGCATGTCAATTCTATTCTATTCTGTTTGTCAAATCTATTTTTTTTAAGGTGGGGGGCGGGGCTGAACTATCCATGTCTCAGATAATCTCCCAGAGGGCTAGAGGACTTTATCTGGAGGCTGCACAACAGGGAACAGAGTTCAAAATTGTCTTGCAAACTTGCCTGGCAATCACCCCACTGCTAGGTTCTAGATGTGGGGTCTGGTACAACCAGCTCCGGGGTAGGATTGGGCTAGAGATGCTCCCACTTGAATTGCTGTCCCTGCTGCCTCCTGAACAAAGATGTAGCTGCCCCTTCCAAGTCCAGCATGGATCCTGAGTCCTCATTTCTCTAACTTCGGATTCAGAGTCTGAATCCAACTTCTGAGTCGGAGCTGCATCATAGGTGGGTCCTGGGCCGAGTGCCTATGTGGTAGCTGCAACAGAGGCTGGGAGCATACGTGCTTGCCCTGTGAGACTGGAGGGTTCCCCAAATACTGCAAGGGTAACCGGATGCTGGGTAGCCAAGAACAGCCAACATCAGGAGTCAGGGCCACTTTTGAGCTTACCCTTCATGCCCTTCACTCGCTAAGAAAGGAGTTTTTAATGAAGATTTCTGTGAGAATCCAATGAGATCATATACGTGGAAGTACTTCGCAATTTTCAGTATAAATGCAAGCTGTTATTTTTCAAACCCATAAAACTTTGGAACTGAACATTTTTTTGGCCAACTAGCGTCTTAAAAGAATACGCTAAACAGCGGAGGGAGAAGGCCCTGTGAGCAGACAATGGGAGATGCCAGAAGACGGAGAAAGCCCTGGATTCCAGGTTGTGAAGCAACCAGCAGAGGGCCCAGAGAGCACAGCCCAGAAAAGACGACTCCTTGAAGGAAATTCTTTCTATAGCTATTTCTGGAACTTAAAATATAATAAAGATGGGTGTCTTAGGAAAAGCAGGACAGTTCTTAAATGTATACACTTTGAAATCTTACATATACCTGTTATAAATAAGTTGAATAAGAATACCCTTACAGGTGTCAGAAAATATTTTTGTATGAATGTGTTTGTATCTGTGTAACACATATTACCGATTCAAAATCTGGGGAAATGCTATCCTATCCATTCTAATTTAACTGTTTGTTCTATGTTGTCTGATGGCATCATTTTGCATCCCCATCCTTAAAAAAATAAAACATGCCACACATACAGAGTTTGTTAATGCCAATTGAACGGACTAGATTCTTTAATTCCATGCATAACTCCTATGACTTGGCTTTCCTTTCAGTTTGTACTACCATGGTCAACATTGAAAGTAAGAGCCTTTAGTCTACAGAGACGCACAGACAAAGACCTCACAACTGCATTTAGGAGGTTAAATATCTAACAGCACCCGCGATATAATAACGAAGTAACGTTAATTCCTTCAGGTATTATTTGCTATATGTTTTTAAATAAACTTTTGTATTTTAGAACAGGTTTAGAATTACAGAACAGTTGTGAAGACAGAACAGAGAGTTCCTGGATATTCCACACCCAATTTCTCCTATTGTTAACACCTTGAGTTAATGTGGTGCATTTGCTGAAATGGGTAATCAGTATTGTTAACTAAGGTCCGTATTTTATATTCTCTTCAGTTTTCACCTAACGTCTCTTTCTGTCCCAGGATGCCATCTAGGGATCCACATTACCTCTAAGTCACTGTGTCTCCTTAGGTTCCTCTTAGCTGTGATGGTTTCTTGTTTTCAGATGACTTTGACAGTTTTAAGGTTTACTGCTTGGGTATTTCTTAGATAGTCCCTCAGTTGGGATTTATCTCATTTTTTGTCATGATTAGACTGGGGTTATCTGTTTGTGAGAGGAAAATCATAGAGGTGAAGTGCTCATGAGTGAAGACACTCATCATGTCATATCAAGACACATGCTATCGACAGGACTTCATCACCATTGTTGTTGACCTTGGTCACCTGAGTTGGATGTGCTCTGTACCGTGGTCACTCTGTGCTCTAGAAACTCCATCTGCCATTTACGTTTTCATTGTTTTTCCAACATTTTCTCATGAGAACTTGAAAACACACAGCAAAATCAAAGTTGTAAACAAGTTTTTATAATATTTACATATATCCCCAACATAGATTCTACAACTGATCTTTTACTTCACTTCCTTTATCGCATACCTGTCTATCCATTCTGCCATTCAGCACGTCAAATCATCTTTTTTAAAAAAAGGTACCAAGTTGCCATTTACTTTAGATTCTGCCAATTTTGCCCCACGATACAAGAGGAAATAGGACAGACTTGTTGCAAAGAAACAAAAGAGAATCATATTGGATTTTAAAATCCAGGTTCTAGAGATATGGGAGCAGGGGCACATCAAAGAGAACCGTAGAGGGTAAAAATTAGCCTGCAATTTAGAGACTAGTGGAATGTCCTTTGACATTAGAAAGTGTGTCAAAAATACCACTGCAACTCCAAAGATTGCCAAGCATCCCATGGAAAGACGTTAAAGAAAACTATGTCCCAAGGCATGTGTGACATCAGGGCATTTGAAGAAAATGGAAGAGCATTTGCCAGTTTTGGATAGCAGGAGCAGATCTCCAAAGGCACTGTGTCAGAAAGATCTGGAATTGCATTACCATTTCCTGGATCCCATTCCCAGCACTAAATGGGAAATGCTGGGGTACCAGATTTTAATGATCTATTCCCCTAAGGCAAAGAACAACACAGTGAGTGTCCCTTTACATTTCTCCTTGTCCATCAGTGTGAGGTTTTCTCCAAGAGAATGGTCTTTGTATTAGTTCTCTAGAGATGCTGTAAAAAGGTACCTCAGACAGGGTCTTAACAACAGAAATGTATTTCTCACAGTTCTGGAGGCTCAAAGTCTGAAATGGATGTCTGTAGGAATGGTTCCTTCTAAATGTTGTGAGGATCTGTTCCTGGCCTCTCTCCTTGGCTTTAAGATGGCCACCTTCTCCCTAAGTCTCTTTGCCCTGTATTTCCTCTGTCTCCGTGTCCAAACTTACCTTTTTATAAGGACACACCAGTCATATTGATTAGGGCCCACCCTAATGACCTCATTTTCACTTGATTATTTTTATAAAGGTCCTATCTCCAAATAAGGTCATATTCTGAACAACTGGGCTTAGAACTTCAATGCATGAATGGAATGGAGGCGGGGGGCGGCGGGCACAATTCAACCTGTAAGTCTTCAAATTCATTTCTTGTATAAACCTTAAAAGAATTTGGAGAAACTATGTACCCCTCACACAGTTTAACACTGACATTTGAGAATTTAAATCATAGGTTTAAAACAGTTCCGAAGGATAAAATTGCTGACATTTTGTAAATATTAACATTTTTAAATAAATGATTACTCTTTCAAGTATATCCAGAAGAATCTAAATCCCTTAACAATTTGATTCAATGATCATAATCATTAAAAATACATGCATAATTTCCTATGGAAATTTTAAATCTTTCCGTTTTCCCCTTCCCATTCCAATTCTCCCAGAGTTTTATCTTTGTGTAATATATTTCCATGCCAGGAAGTCCCATTTTTGATCATCCTATTATATTTCTTTTTGATGAAATTATGAATGGAAATTAAAAATTTTAAATGTTTTATTTCCTGGGATCATAAGTCTATTATAAGTGTTTAAACTTTCTTTTTGGTATTGTTATGCAATTGATCAAGAAAACAAAATGATGTTATAAAATAATTACCCTTTTGTAATTTATTGAACAGAAAAAATAAAATATCATTGAAAATGCTTCTCTAGAAATAATATAAATAGTGCTTCTCCCTCCAATTAATTCATGTATCCATTGATGAATGGCTTTATACTAGAACAATACAGATTTCTGCACTGATTTTATTCTTGTCCTCCACCCTATTTTTACAGAAGTAACTGCTCAGAAAACATATTCATTGTAATAAATAAATGGGAATGAAAAGTGTTTGTTACAGCGATTTTATCCAATTCTTTGAAATTCATTCAAATTACATGCCAAATACTAACTAGTCATTTACCATCAAAAATTATTTTTAGTATTCCTCTTGCTAAAAATTCTATTAAATTCTTCTTCAAATTGGTGAAAATTTAAAACCACCTGACATGCGAATGAGAGTTATTCACACGTTCAAGTTCTCAGAGGGACATCTAGATTTATCAAATAGCTCTTGGTTATACCTGTTGCTCTTTTACTTACAGCACCTTGTCTAGAACAGATCGCTGTCTTAGTTAGAGTTCTTCAAAAAACCAAAGCAAACTCTAAAATGAAGTCTTGGGTTCAAGTGGTTTATCCGAACGTCGATCCCAGAAAATATATCACAGTGGGGACTTTCTGAGTACCATGTAGAAGACACCTCAGAACTGTCCCATCAAGCATGCCCTTTCATTACCTGCCCCTGTACCTGGGAGAACCAGAGAGAACCTTCCTTAGGCAAACACTCGGGCACTTACCAAGAGAAGGTGCAGTGAACTCAGAGGTGGGCTGGAGGATACACTGTGGAAAATCAGCGTAGTCTGTAATACTGAAAAAAAAGGGAAACATTGTAATTTTCGTGACTGATAAAAATATGTATCTTATCACATTTTTTTAAAGATTTTATTTATTTATTCAAGAGAGAGAGAGAGAGTGAGCACGAGCAGAGGAGCGGTGAGTAGAGGGGGAGAAGCAGACTCCCCACTGAGCAGGGAGCCAGATATGGGGCTCCATCCCAGGACCTGGGATCATGACCTGAGCTGAAGGCAGCCGTTTTACCTACTGAGCCACCTGGGCACCCCTCTTATCACATTTTAAAATATATTTTCGTCAAAACCTTGAAGCTGCATTTAATTTATAAAAAATATTCTCCCTATATTGACAAAACCAATAACCTTTGTCAAACCTATCAGCAAAATAAAACATTTTCTGACAACAATAGTTTAACTTCATTTTTGATTCAAATAAATGTTAATATAGGATTCAAAAATCTCTTTAGCTATTCCTTGAATTGAATTTGAATTTAATATAGTAAACATGAAACACTACCAAACTACTGAGAAATAAATTTCAAGATGCATGTTGTAAAGAGATGATTTAAATGGTGTAGAGATAATTTATTTATTCACTTTATAATAAGTCATCCAAACAAGAAAATGAATTGACATGTTGTTTCTCATTATTTAATTTATAATAATGTAACATACTATTTAGCTAAAATTGTAAATTATTTTTGAAATGAGGTATATGATAAAAAAGCATGGTATTCCTTTGGTAAGTGTGTTTGTGTGCATATATGGATTATTGGTATTCTGCTCTGGGGAATAATTAACTTAGAACCCAGGAAAGATGTCATAAATAATGTCATTAATTTCTAGACCTCAGGATAAAACATGTCCTCGTCTTCAAAGGAAGAGAAAGATACTGCTGAAACTCATCTGTGTAGAAGAAACATATGATTTTATTTTTTTGTTGTTAACAGTAATAAAAAACATTAAGTGTTTTATAAATAAAATTAGATGGAAATTAATTTCAACTAGAATAAATTTTTAATGATATGCTGTTATAATGTGCATTTTAGCTGCTTTATTTAAGAGCACACACCAAGAAATAATGAACACATTTTAGTTGTGGATTTTTATCCAATTTACTTCGGGCAGTTTGCGGTTTCCAGAAAAACATGCTGGATCCATTTAAAAAAATCAGAGTCACTAACATATACTTCTCTGACTATTTAAAGGTGTTTTACTTTCCTACTAATGAAACATTTTAGGCATAAATATTGAGGATGGCTTAACAGAATTGCCTGCACCTAAACACACGAGAAAAGTCAGGTATTAAAATAATTTAAAAATTTTAAATAATTGAAAACTTTAGCCACGATTTGCTCTCATGAACTCCCCCCACCCCACCACTACAAATAGAGTTGCCATTTTTGACATTAGTCGAGGAATAACAGAGGCAAAATGGTAACCCATTTTCTGCAATGTAACCCATTATCTCATTTTATTTTATTATTTTTTTAAGGTTTTACTTATTTATTTGTCAGAGAAGGAGAGAGCACAAGCAGGGGGAGTGGCAGGCAGACAGAAAAGAAGGCAGAGGGAGAAGCAGGCTCGATCCCAGGACCCTGGCAGACACTTAACCAACTGAGCCACCCAGGCATCCCTCATTATCTCATTTTAGACCAAGGCTTCATTCTTAACAGAACTGTGTACACAGAGACTAGAAGACCAAAAACTCCATGGTGTTTTAAGGAGTCCTTAAAGGAGGCTGCTTTTTTGTTTGGTTACCCATAGGTTTTTGAACTCAGGAGCCATGAACTGAAGTAGGATTTGGGATGGATGTGGGAAGGGCTTTTGTGCACACAGGTAGGCTCTTAGGTCAGTCTGGTAAAAACCTCCGAACTGATGAAACCTTTGAATAGCCCTGATGTAAAGACCACCAGAATGCTGGACATGCATGTATTCAATGTTAAAAAATACTGCCAAATTGCCCCCCACGGTGTTGGTGCCAATTTTCACTTTCACCACCTGTGTGTGAGAGTTCCCATCACTCTAGCTACCTGCCGACATTTGAAACCATCGGACTTTGAAAGTTGTGTCAGCTTGGCAGGTGGGTTTTGCTTTACAAAATTTCCAAATAATCACAATGATTTCATGGATTTTGCTTTCCATGTTCCAAATTATTAGTGAGTTTTGGCTTATAGGGTTGTCAGCTGAGTTTCTACGGAAGTAAATCGTCCTTATTTCTTTGCCTCATTTTTTGATTTTTAAAATTGAATTTTGAAGTTCTTTATATACTCTATATGCTACTCCTTTGTCTGGTTTAGTGTTGAAAATGTGGTCTCTAATCTGTCCCTGTACCATGACTTTAATTCATTGTCCTCATTGTTATCATCGTTTTTATGCCTCGACTACCACTAACATTAAAATACATTGAGTGCTTACCTTGTGCCAGGCCTGTTTAAATAACTCATGTGTATTATCTCATTTAATTCTCACAATAGGCCTATGAAGTAGGGTTTATTATATCCCTGTTTTGTAGACAGAGAAACTGAGGTATACCAAGGCCTAAGGAAATCAATCAAGGTTCTCCAGCCAGTCAGGGACAGAGCGCTCATCCTTAATCACTAGACTGTCTCATATAACTTCATCATAATACAATACAAAGATTATTGCAGTGTTCAAGACTTAATTTTGGTATAGCATAAATGGTACTGAGTTTTATAGTCAAAGATATAGTCCGTTTCAATTCGATTGACATTAAGTTCAATGGGTTATACATTATAGGAGACCTTCGGACTACAAAAAGGAAAAGGAAAAAGAAAAAGGCAGAGTCCCTGCCCTCGGACTGCTTACAATGCAGAAAGAAAGACAGACAATTTTAATACTGCATGATGAGCCCTATAATAAGATACGGCAAAAGTTGCTAATAGAATATCTAGGAGGGGGCCCTAACATGCAATCATGTGTGGTTCTATAAATAATCATATCATAAGAATGATTTATATTGAATGTTCATTCAATAAAACGGCCTCATCTCTATCATATGTACCAACCTTCCCTTATTTTATACATTAGTTTAGACATAAATGTCCTAATGAATATGGCTGATCTGCTTGAGATCTTTGGGACTCAGTGGCCGTCCTGCTGCTTCTTTCCCTTTTCCTTCTTCTTCACTCTTCTCCCCACTCCCCGCACCGCCCCCCCACCCCACCATCCAAAGCTGCCTAATCGCTTCAAAGAAATTAGTGAAGCTTTAAGTTTTCATTTGAGCTGAAAATAACAAGAGATCACTTAAAACTGCTGACACCTCAATTTATTCCTCTTTAAAATAGAAAAAAGTAATGCTAGACACTAAATGAAAAATTGTAGTTCCTTAGTGTGTTTTGGAGGGAAGGAAGATTAAGAGCTGCAGGAGATTAACTGTGCTTGCAAACATTTGTGGGGCCAAAGGGAAAAAGCGCATCCAGTGGTAAAGCCGTTTGTGACTTCACACGGGAGCAAACATTGTTGTATCTGGGTTTGTCCTATTATGTCATTCCAGATTGGCTATTTTTAAGCACACAGGCACAAATATTTATTTCTTGGCTGCTAGTTTTCGGTCTCACCTTGGTTGCTATTTTAGCAATCGTCCTATAAAGGGCCGGCTCTGTGATCTCACAGGGTGCTGTGAAAAAGAGGGAGGATCGGGGAGGCAGGCAGGAGGGCCTGACGAAGAGGGCAGAGGGTCTGTTTCCAGGGTCGTTAGCAAGCACAGGTGAGCTGGGAGAGCAAGCAGAAGCCAAGTCCAAGATGTCGCCGCTGCAGAGGGCTGGGCTGTTTGCCATTTATGGGAGAAGAGCGAGGTTCTTTAAAATTCCGAAGGAGTGAGGCTGGGTGACGTTGGCAACAGAAGCAAACCAACAAGAAGGAGCAAGTAGCCTTCTTCCCTGGTCATTCCCCACTGGAAGACGCAAAGGTGGGGGCAACTGGCAAAACAAAAGTGGAGTTTGCAGAGTCAGTGTCAGAATCTCAAAGCTGAGTATTCAAGCCTGAGTTGGAAGCTGAGAGAGAAAGTCTTAATAGCTGGCTCACTAATGAAGTCCACTAGGATGGAGCCTTAGCCTCGCTATCATTTAGTACACTCAGAAGACACGGTCAGAGTCAGGACAGTAATTAAGGAAGTAAGGGAAGACATATACCTTCTCCAGGGAAGAGAATAGTATTAGTTTCCCTATGAAAATGTTGATTTTTAAAGTACCCCTGTGGGGTTACTCATGCATACTATTGAACATTATTTATTAGCGCATGCATTTATTTAACACATGTCAGGATGTACCTTCTAGGTTTATGGTGTTTGCAGTCTAAGGATTCTGTAGGTGGAAAAGGGGGCTCATTTAAAGCTAACTTTTCCACTGTGGCCATAGCAAATGTGTCTAATGCTGGCCAGGGTCCTAGGCAATTATCTTTTACCATGGCCCATTCTTTTTCACCAGGAGGGCTGTGTTGGAGAGAAAGGAGAGAGAGAAAATTAAAAATATTTTAAAATATAAACAACATATCATCCCTACTACTTAATCCAGTTTTGCAATCTCTCAAGAAATTTGGGAGAGGAAGGAAGTTTGAGTTTCTGTCTTTAGGCACTGATTATATAAGGTGAGATTAATTTTCCCATATGTGCATGAAATCCACCTCACTGCTCTGCAGGTATACTTCCGCCTCACGTAAGTCTATTTGCATCTAGCTAAGCACACAGAGTAGGGTGTAGCTTAGAATAGAAAAAAATAAGAAATGGAAGGTAAGAAGAGAGAAAAAAAGTGTGAAGGGCAAAGGGAGACACAGCAGATAATTTAATTCAAGGCTCATCCTTCAGAATGGGTCAAACCTATTAGGGTCTAGTCACTCATTCTATCATGTAGTATTTATTGACATTCACATGCCAAGTGTTGCAGGGTAGTCTGTAGGTTGCAAGCATACAAAGAAAAATAAAACACGACCCCTACCCTCAAGAGCTTTTCATACCAGGGGCGCCTGGGGGGCTCAGTTGGTTAAGCGTCTGCCTTCGGCTCAGTTCATGATCTCAGGGTCCTGGGATCGAGTCCCATGTCGGGCTCTCTCTGCTCAACGGGGAGCCTGCTTCTCCCTCTCCCATTCCCCCTGCTTGTGCTCGCTCTCTCACTGCCTTTCTCTGTCAAATAAATACATAAAATATTTATTAAAAAAAAGAACTTTCTGTCCAGTGGAGAAGCTGCATGAGGGAAATAAGCCACAGTGTGATACGGCAAGAACTCTGATGAGATGTATGCAGGGTGCTGTGCGAGAAGAGACGAATGGCATCAAAATCACACTCGAAGTCTGGAAGGCTTCCTAGAGGAGACAGTACTTTGAGTTGGATGAGAATAAAGGACATAAGATTTGGGGAGGTACGATCAGCATCTTTTAAGGCACAGGAACAGGAAACAGGTCAGTGCAACCAGAGCATGGGATGAGAGATGGAACAAGAGATAGGAGAAGATGGAGCTGTCAAACACTGTGGAAGGTATGGAATTTTCCGCTACTTACAGCCTAACATGTTAGCATCACGGCAGATGATACAAGACTCCTGGGTCAGAGACAAAGTGCTTTATTATTAATGGTGTAGCAAGAACATGAGCTTCAGCATATTCGCACTGGTTTCCTTTCCCCCAAATCCCACATGAGTGATGTGATGGACCCAAGTGGATGCTACATGTTCAGTGGGTTTGCTTTGCAGCTGAGGCATGCAGACCCAAGGGCACAGCCTCTTGTAAGCAAGCAGCCAGCTATCAAGTCCCCCCACTCCAAGGGAGCGAGCAGATATGCAGTGACCATGCTGTGGTCACCTGGATCTCCTTAGATCCCTCTGTGACTGGCTGCAGGTACTGCTCAGTGTCAGGAGATGGACAAGTCTTGCAGTCGGACCCACTCGGCAAGAGGGTGCAGAGACACTCAGCACCCATGGTGGAAGGTCTCTCCCAACAGGGGCTGGAGAGCTAAACAGGGGCTATCCCACGAAGGGCATTTTAGTTGATGCTGAGGAATTTGAACTTTGCCTGAAAGCATGTGGAGCCACTGAAGACATGACCGGAGAAATGTGACGATGATCGCTACAGTCTGAAAAGATGACTCTTGTAGCTACTTGTGGGGAGGACTGGACAGCTCGCTGAGATGGAGAAGAAAAGCCAGTTAGGAAGCAGTGCCAGTATTCCATGTGTGAAGCAAACTCCCCAAAGTCAAGGTAGGACAGGTTGGGGTGGGGGAAGGTGGCAAGACCAAGGATATTATGTAAAGTAGGGTCTGAAGCAGTTCTGTGGGGTTGGTTTTCCAAAAAAAAGAAAATTTAAAGATTTAATTAATTAATTAATTAATTTGAGAGAGACTGTAAGTGGTGGAGGGGGCAGAGGGGAGGAGAGAAGGTGAGGGAGAGAAAAATCTCAAGCAGACTCTGCACTGAGCGTGGAGCCCACTTCAGGGCTCAATCTCAGGACCCTGAGATCATGACCTGAGCCGATACCACGAGTCAGATGCCTAACTGATTGAGCCACCCAGGCGCCCCACTCCAAAAAAAGAAAATTTAAGAAAAAAATCTAATGGGCAATATTACTAATAACTTACTTTGTGTTCTGCATTTCATTAGCATTTTGCATGTATTAATTCATTTGATCTCATTCTCTGTGAAGTAGATACTATTAATATTGTTATTTTATAGATGAGGAAACAGAGAACCTAGAAGGTGACCTCTCCTAGTTGCCAGGTAGGCAGCTGGGCAGATGGTGCTGTTCTTCACTGAGATGAGGCACAGCAGAGGTGGGGCAGGTCTGGGAGGGAAGACTAGGCATTTGGTTTTGGCCCATATTATGAACTGAATGTTTGTGATTCTCTCCCCCCCCACCAGAAAATCATATGTTGGAGCACTAATCCCCAAAGTGATGATATGTATTTATTTATTTCATTAATTTTTAAAATATGTATTTATTTTAGAGATAGATGCATGCGCGTGCACAAGTGAGTGGGGGGAGGCAGAGGGAGAAAAATCTTTGAGCATTCTCCCCGCTGAGCATGGAGCCTGACATGGGGCTCGATCTCACGACCCATGAGATCATGACCTGAGCTGAAACCAAGAGTCAGATGTTTAACCGACAGAGCCACCCACGTGCCCCAATGATATTCAGAGATATGGTCTTTGGGAGGGTGGCTAAGGTTCAGTGAGGTAGTGAGTGTAGCACCCTTATGATGAGGTCAGTGCTTTTCAAAGAAGAGGAAGACAAAGAATTCTCTCTCTCTCCATGAGCATGCACTGAGTAAAGGTCATGTGAGTACACAGGGAGAAGCCATCTGCCAGCCAGGAAGAAGGCCTTCACTAGGAACTAAATTATCTGGCCCCTTAATCTTGGCCTCCAGAACCATGAGAAATAATTTTATGTTGTTTAAGCCACTCATCCCATGGTGTTTTGTTATGACAGGCCCAAGCACACTCAGAGAGCACAGTTGAATGTGTGATATCTGGGAAACATCTGAATGGAGATTCTTAGTAGATATTTGAATACATAAATTTGGACTCCAGAAGGGAGCTCTTTGCTGGAGAAATAGATTTAGAAGTAGTTATTGAGTGGGTGGTAAGTGAAACCATGAATTTGGATGAAGTCATCTGGAAAAGTGGGAAGAATAAGAAGAGAAAAGGGTTATAGGATGAAGCTGAGACAGGGAACCTTAAGGCACCCCATGAGAAACTGTTTTTTTGTTTGTTTTTTGTTTTTTGCTCCTTTTCCTGCTTTTATTCTTGCTAGGACCTGCATCTCTGCCTTACAGAGATGCTTTATAGAACAAATAATGTTTGTCCTCCTTGCAAAGGTCAAGGAGTTAATAATTTCTTTGGAGTCTTCAAGCATACCAGAGAACATCTAAGGAGTGACCGAGTGGGGTTGTCATAAACATTTTCCAAGACCACTGACTCATTAAGACCTCTGTCTCCAAGGCATAAGTGACTTATGGAGGACACCTAAAAAACTATCTTTGTTCTTGGATGCCTGAGAACACACGTGCACGGAACCACAACCCTCAATAAAAACCCCAGACCCCAAGCAAAGATGAAATTCGCCGTCTTTTCCTTTCTGAGTCTCCCGGATGCTTTGTCTATATCTATGCTCTCTCTATGTCTTTAATGAACTCACTCTCACTTCTTCTCAGCTTGCACTTGATTTCTATCCTGCATGAAGCCAAGGACCCTCTTGGCTTGTCCTGAGGGACTCCCCTCTGGGTCCCTCAAAACTGTAAACACCTACATTTTAGGGGCAGGTAGAGAGGAAAGCCCCACAGAAGACCAGAAAGAGATGATCAGAGTGGTTGGAAGGACACAAAGAGAGAAGGCACAGAAGCCAAAGGAGGGGAGAATTTCACATAGAACGGAGTGCTTCATAAAAACTGGACCTCAGATGGATTGAGTAATAGAAGCACCATGCACATTGAGTGAGGCAATGTGTAGGCAATTTCTGAGTGTAAAGAGAGTAAGTTAAGGCAGTGGATAGGTAGGGAGTCATTGAAATCTGAATTGTGGGTGACAGACTTGAGACACCATGTGTTAAGTGAGGAATTTACCTCGATGATAACTTTACAGGATGTCCCATCTGTGTTGGTTGGAGGAATATGTGTGAAGCAGAAATGGCAACAAAGTGGACAGCCTTCTCCTTTTCCTAAAATATATGTGATTCTATATCTCTCTGGAAGAGAATATTGTTGGCTTTTAAGAAGGTCATAGCCAGAATATGTATTCCTCTTGCATAGATTGGAAAAATAAAGTGGGCATGTGTCCCAGATATCTTAGTTGTGTTTTAGACAGCATTTGGATACTGATCTAGTATCCCTGTGCCTTGATCTTCTGCAAAAAATAAAAATAAAAAATTGAAAGTGAGCAGTTAAGAGAACAGAGCTAGCTATCTTGTTGGTCATGCTAAATGTACTATTGTTTTTTGAAAGTGTTAGGAGCATTGTAAGATAGTAGGAAGAGAGAACAGGCCAAAGAGACCAGGCATGGAGACCTCTCTTATCTTTCACTGCAGTTACTTAACCAGCTCAGGGAGAAGATAAAGGAGAAAGAAATGCTTAATAAATAAATAAATAAAACATGGGCATAGGGTCAAGCAGAGTACTTATTGTAGAAGGAGGTGATTATTATAATTAATGGTGATACATATGGGTAATGTCAATTTGTGAAAGTTGTGCTGGTCTCTTATTTATTCTATTCTTCTATCTTCTTCCTCTGGCCTCCTTAATAGGCCTCTGCTAACTCAGCTACTCTTCCCTGTTAACCTGGTGGCCCTGCTTCTGTCTTTGTATTTCTGATGTGTGTGTGCGCGCGTGCATGTATGTGCATAATTCTAAATAGCTAGATACATAGCTATGACAAACAGTTCTACAGACAGCAAGAGTCCCCAAATAACAGAAAGGGCTGGATAATATTCTTACTTGAATGTAATCCAAAATGCAATCAAGTTCATGGTCTCCTGTGATTAATAGGACTTAGCCCTTGCATCAAAGATGAAAGAGGAGGATGCTCTTCCCTTGATATTGACTATTGCACATTATCTAGCCTATGGAAGAATTACAAGGGTTTTTAGAAATCAAAATTTCTAACTTTTTGTCTCTATAGATGAGAAGACTAAGGCCTAGAGAGGCTAAATTACAAGGTCACACAGCTGGACGGTGGCTAGGCCAGGATCATCACAAAGGTTTTCGAGTAACTTTACTGTTCCTCATTTCATGTGGCATACCTGTGATTAGAAGAGACTGAAGACATTATTATGTGTTCAGACACATTTGAATATATTTTTTAAAAACTTTGCTCTCACTACTATACCCTTCTGTTTTTCATGCACAGCCATGGGTTCAAAGACCTATTTAGCTTTTACTTGGATATTCTTGGACAACAAAATTTTGTTATTTGTAGAGTATCAAGCTGTATCATTGAGATCTTTACCCCTCTTATCTTTCTATATCCTAACTTTTAAAAGCTTTTTGGGGAGGGGTGCTTGGCTGGCTCAATCAGAACATGCGACTCTTAATCTCGGGGTTGTGAGTTCAAGCCCTACACTGGGTGTAGAGATGACTTAAGTAAGTAAAACTTAAAAAAAATATAAAAAGCTCTTTGGGGAAACTTTCAGGATGATGATGAAGGAAATAATATTGTTAGCTTGACATAAGCTCAAGTTCCCTTTGATAACCGTGTCGAAGGAAAGATTCCTTAGGAAACGGGGTGGTGTCTAAGCTGGGAGGGGGAGAAGAGGAAGCAAAGAACACTCAGAGGGGTTGAGCTAGAGAAAACTGCAGGGTCTCAGTGGCAATGTCTTTAGGTCCTCCTGCTTGGTCTCTTCTGGAGATTTTTGCTACCTTGCATATTCACCTTTGAAACTTGCTGTTACTTCCTTCCTTTAAATATAGCAATCATGTCCTAGATGCATGTCATTCTCTCTGACATCAAACAAACAGCTCATGTTCTTTGCTGGCATTGTTTCCTTTAGCTCAAGAACGGCCTCCCATAGCAGGTCATGGGCTCGTTAGTCATAATTTCCCATCTTCACTCTCCTTTCTACTTTCTATCAGAACCTAGAGCACCAAGTATCAAATAATTGATTTTCATGAACGTTTGTATTAGTTACTATTTTTTCCATTTACCTTTGCAAAGAGCACTGTCGAAAGTTCTGACGTTAACCACTTCTTAACTCTGTGGCTAGAAACAAATCACTCTGGCTTCTCAGAGTCTTTTTTTTTTTCCTTTGTAAAGCTGGAAAATTTATACCTGATCTGCTGCTCCAATGGGATAAAATGGGAAAGTGCCTGTCATTTTCTGGTAAGTGTGATAAGCAGAATTCAAAGATGGGCCTTAAGATTCCCACCTCCTGGTTTATATACCCTGTGTAATCTCCACTCCTTGAGTATGGGCAAGACGTGTGACTGTGACAGGATTTCACTGCTATGAGCCGATTACAACTCAGTTGACTAGTAGCTGCGCAAAGGGGTGGGCCTGGTCTAAGCAGGTGAACCTTTGAAAGAGAATGAGAGGCTTTCTAAAGGAAGAATATAAAGCCAGAGAGATACTCCTGCTGGCTTTGAAGAAGTCAACAGTCCTACTGTGAGCTGTCTATTGGGGGGGGGTGGGCCTGTGGATATGGCAAGGACTTGAGCGTGGCTCCAGGGAGCTGAGCATGGTCCCAGCTGACAGCTAACAACAAAGCAGGGATTTCAGACACACGGCTGCAAATACAAAATTCTTCCATCCTCTGAGGGACCTTGAAATGGATTCTTCTCCAGGTGAGCTTCCCAGTGAGAAAGCAGCCCAGTCAACACCTTGATTCCAGCTTGGTGACGCCGTGAGTGGAAAGCCCAGCTAGAGGCTGTACTGGAATTGTGGCCCATGGAAGCTGTGAGATAATAAATTAGTGTCATTTTAAACCTAGTCCTTATTATGCAGCAGTAGAACCTAATACAGCTACTCGGTACTGAACACCAAGAGGTGAGGGGTGAAGGAAATGGAGATTCTCTATTCTCTCCCTCCCCCTGCCCGCAACAGCTAGGGCACAGGTGTGGCCAATCAGACGTGTCCACCTGGAACTGTGCATCTATAGAGAGGGACACAAAGACTCAGAGACTATTAGGGGTCCACCTCTGAGGCCAGAGGCTGTGGCGGCAGAGCCTAGCACAGTTTCCAGACAAGATGTGACCGTGATCTGACTGGTTAAGCCACATGGAACCAGGTCCCCTTAGTTCCTGACTATGTTCCATGCTTTGGGGCTCATGTAAATTCTGTGAACTGTACGCTGCCCTTCTAATGCATTTATTCCTGCTGCAACTAGCCAGAAACTAGCTTCTGTTATTTGCCACCAAGAACTTGGATTATTATAGATCATACATGTAAAAATACCTTGTAAACCATGACAAATACCATAAATGTAACATGTTATTTTAACTGTTTCTCTGCCTTCACTTTTATTCAGGCTCACACGTGTAACCTTAGGTCTTCTCTGAGCTGCTATAATTCTTGGTGTCATTCTGCATGTTGATATTCCAATAAATAAGTGTACCTTCATTCTAATAAATAAATGGGACTCATAGATAAGTCTTTGTGAAAACAAAGGGACTATTATCAAAAAACAAAAAACAAAAAACTGAGGGAGAACATTTAAGCTTTAAGAGAGGGACCATTTCCTGGGAGCTTGAATGGTTTAGGTTTAAAGGACTTGGTTTAAAGGACTTGCCTCCGGTCAAACTTGAAGGTCAAATGGAGAAACAGGTGTCTGCTACAGTGGGGGTCTCCAGGGAAGACGTGTCCTTGACCATCCTTCAGAATGGGCTTGAGTCTTGGAAACATATATTCCAATTGGTTTACATTTCCATATAGGGTTCACATCCTCACGGGTAATGAACCAGAAGCTTGTGTGTATCTTCTCAGACTCCCTGCATTCCTGCCACTGACAGAATGGGAAACCAACGAAATGAGAAAGAATAAACACACAGGGGCACCTGGGCGGCTCAGTCGATTAAGCGTCCAACTCTCGATTTCGGCTCAGGTCATGATCTTGGGGTTGTGAGATCAAGCTCTGCATCTAACTCCACGCTCAGCACAGAGTCTGCTTGAGATTCTCTCTCCCTGTCCCTGTGCACCTCCCGCTTTCTCTCTCTGAACTAAATAAATCTTAAACACACACACACACACACACACACACACACACACACAACCACTGCATTCATCAGAGTTGTCTCGGGCTTTCGGGTGTGGCTGGGCAAAGGGCTGGGGTTGGGCCACCCACCACGTTCAGTCCTTGCCGCCATGCTCTTGGATGAAATATTGGGGTTTGAGGCTATAACAAGTTTGAGAGCACCTGAGAGCAAGTTTATCTGTTTTGACTAGCTAAGTCCAGGGCCCTTGGATCGATTTACATATGGCCACTGGGGGTCTGGGGACCCTTTGTGCAGAAGGGCCTCTGCATTTTAAGGAAAAAGACTACAACCATGACCTTCTCCACTCACCATATTTATGTCTAGTCTGCAGCAAGGGGAAATGAGGTGTTTGCCGTGATTCCTGGCAGGAGAGCAATGGTGAAGTGGAAGGCCTACTTGGGGCTGGAAGCGGTCAGGGAGAAAGTCTTGTCTGTGGAGCACAGAGCAGGTGGCGGGAAGAGGAGGAGTTGTGGTGGCGTGATGCTGCACTGAATAGCTTCCCAGAGTACCGACCTGAGCACTTCATTTAAGTTCCTAAATAGAGAAAAAGCCATTAACATGACCTCAGCAGAGAAAGCTGTAAAAGTGAACCAATTTAGCAACCTCGGGTAGCGGTTTACCTGTAACACTTGGAACAGAAATGGGGAGAGTGCGAGAAAGCAAGTGGCCCAGTGACAATGGGAGAGGCAGAGCACATGGGAGCTGGAGGAGCAGAGCAAGGGCGGGAAGTGGCCCGCCCACCTCACTGGCATCAGGCTGGACAGGGGTGGAGGGAAGGTAGAGGGGATCAGGCTGAGGGCTGCCTCAGACGTGGCTCTGGGCAGGGTCACAGCTGTCCTGGAGGATCCTGTTAACCTAGGTTCTCCACATTGACTTGGCATTAATGGTTCATCCATCAGCATAGGAGAAGGCCGAGCGTGGCCAGGGGACTTGGCAGCTTTTGAGTGCCATGGCTTCTACGTGGTCACTTTCTTTACAGGTGTAGGCTTGGCTGGGAATAGGGTTGCATGCCAATTGCCGCAGCAGAACCAACCTGGCCATCAACCCCTTTTGGTTGCTGCGAGATCAGAGGAGCTATGAACATGGCCTGCAATTGAGCGAGGCCTTGTAACTTTCAATTTTCCTTTGAAAAGGATGCATTCCACTGAAGATAATATAATTTCAGTGTTTCAAGACTCCAAAGAGAACTAAAAATAGCTAAACAAAGTTTAAATTATATTTCCTGGTTTATATAAAAATGGATATGGTTGTAAGTGAGGCACTTTATGTTTAGAACAATTGATGGCCAGTTTATACACACGGTTCACTTTGTTCATAGTACCAAAAAGTCAGAGCTGCAGCATTTAAGCTAAAAACCTGAAAGTTTCCATGACAGAACAGGGCATGCTGGTATTTGCAAATACTTGGACGAGTTACTGGAACCTGACATGATTGGCACCAGATACTTTTTGAATGGACATTCTGATCAGTGACTCTGGGCAAAGCTTCAGTATGGCTGAGAAAGGGAAGATTCTGATTAAGAGCTCTCCAACCTACCAGGGAGTGACCAATTGGCCAGGAATGAAAAGAACCATGGTGTGAACAAGCCAAGGGCCATACAGTATACGTTGTATCTTCGAATCACCACAACATGATGTTAGGTATTAATATCCCCGTTTTACAAGTTAACAGTCACATACCTAAGTTAGTAGGTGGTCAAACAATGATGATGGTGATGATGAGGATGACAATGAAGGTGAGATCCTACCTATCATGCTTTTCTGGTTACAGAATAAATTATCATGATCAGTGATCTCATTTGATCCCTATAGTACACAGGTGATGCAGGTTTTGTTATGATCATTTTTATTTCTTGTGTAGGAAAACTTGGACCGAAACTGCTTTTTTTCCAAAGTAAGTATCGAAAGTAATACTCATTCATATTTGTGGCAGATCCACAGATTTTTTTTAGCTGTGTGTCATTGAGCAAACAACCTAACTTCTCTAAACCTTAGTTCCTGGCACTGACTTTCCAGAGTACAAGGAATGAATGTGATAATCATTATAAATTGTTTTTGTATTGTTAGGGCTCAATAAATAATAACTATTTAAAATTCATTATCATTAGGGGTGCCTGGGTGGCTCAGTCAGTTAAGTGTCTGCCTTTGGCTCAGGTGATGATGCCAGGGTCCTGGGATCGAACCTCAAGTCGGGCTCCCTGCTCAGCGGGGAGCCTGCTTCTCCCTCTTCCTCTGCCTGCCACTCTGCCTACTTGTGCTCTCTCTCTGTCAAATAAATAAATAAAATCTTAAAAAAATAAAATAAAATTGGTTATCATTAGAGATTCAAAAATCCTTGGGCCTTTTTCATGGGGTTTATTTTACAAAATTGCCAAAAAGATGTTCATATCCTGGAAATGTACCCTGGCATAACCAAGACAAACTGGATTGAAGCTAGATTGTCTGCTTATATATTTTGTGTTTTTATGCTTTCTCCTCAATATATTAACTCAAGAAATACGTAGTTAATGCTAATACATAGTTAATGCTGTGTACCTTTAATTGTGCAACGTATCAGAGATGAGCCAATGCACCAAACCTGGTCCTGCTTTCAAGAGCTTACAGTCCAATGGGGCAACCATTTATGTGAATAATCCCAGTACAGTGGGGTGAGTGCATTTTGACCCAGCAGTTCCACTTTTAAGTACTTTCCTAGGAGAAAAGAGAAAATGGGTCAACATGTATCCATAAAAGTACTTGTATAGGGGGCTGTTCATTGCAACTTTATTTATAATGGCTCAAAATGTAATTGATCCAAATGTCTTAACAGTAGGAAAATGGAAAACCAGATTGTGTTATATCTGTACACATAAAAAGCAACAAAAAGGATAAAACCTGGATGTGAAGATATGGAAACCTCAAGAACATCATGCCCATGCTGAGGATAAGAAGCCAGACACAAAAGAGTACATCCTATGTAATTTATATGAAATTCTATATAGATAATACTAATTTATGGTGAAAGGAATCAGAAAAGTGGTTGCTTGGAGTTGGAGGTAGGACAGGTATTGACTGGGAAGAGGCATGAGGGAGCTTTCTGGAGTGATGGAAATGTTTTTTATCTTGATGGAGGGAGGTGTGGAATAGAATACACAGGTGGATGCATTTGTCAGAACTCATCAAACTGGACATGTAAGACGTGTGCGTTTCACTGTATATACATTCTACCTTAATACACAAAAACCTCTGTAGTCTTTTATGTTTTTACACTATTATAAATGGTATTTTTAAAAATCTTATTTTCCAAATATTTGCTATTAATATGTAGCAAGACAATGACTTTTTATATATTGGCTTTGTATCATCTAACATTGATAAATTCACTCATTCATTCTGGTAGTTGGCTTTTTATGTAATTTTCTCTGGGTCCTGAATGTGGTAAACCTCTTTCAACCTTCCATTTCTCTTAACTACCCACTTATGTTTCCCATTTGTGTCTACAGTTGGGATAATTTCTTTCGATCTGTCTTCTTGTTCTCTGTAGTTTGTTGATTCCACTCTCAAACTCATCCATTGAGTTTTTAATTTGCATTTTTGTGTTTTTCATTTCTAGATGTTCCATTTGGTTATTTTTCAAATCTGTTAGGTCACTCTTCCCCCCCGCCGCCCCACTCAAGTTCCTGTTCACTGCAGATATTTTTAATTCTAATTTCTTTAAACATAGCTATATGTTTATATAACATCTATCTATATATATATGTTATAAATTGCCTCTGATTATTCAAGATACTGAAGTCTTTCAGGATCTACTTAGATAGTGTTTGGTTTTTTTTCTGCTGGTTTTTTTCCTTGATGTTTATAACTTATTTTCTTGTGGCTTGGTTACCATGACTTTGCACTGCTCACTATCTATGAGACATGACTTTTGGTGGTTACTGTGGCTTAGGTGAAGGAGCTCTTCTCCAGTTTTGCATTTGCTTCTGCCAGACATTTGGGGACACTACCTCTCTGTAACCAATTCAAATTAAGTCATGGCTTAAAGTTTTCTGAATCACTCCTAGGTTTTTAATTTAGGTTAAAATTTCTCAGGGGGCTGATCTCTGGGTAGAACTACCCAGAGACAGTGTGTGTGTGTGTGTGTGTGTGTGTGTGTGAGTGTGTGTGTGTATGTGTGTGCTTCCCTCCCTCCTTTGCTCTATTCAACATTAAGACACTTCTATCTTGGGAGGTTTTTTTGAGGGGGGAGAAGCAGGTAGTTTTACTTCGGATTTATCTTTATTCTGAGAGTTCTTTCTTTGGGATTCTAGGTTAACATAAGAGAGACGTCTAATATTAATCTTTCAACCTGGTGTCCATCCTTCTTACTCTGTAAGGTCTTTAAAACAGTTACATAAGTCCCGAGCATATGTCTTCAGGGCAAAAGAATTTTGTTGCTTTTCTTGCCTTTATGGGTTCTTGGAGTCTCTTAGACCTTGGTCTGGTAATTTCTTATTATCTTGTTATTTCTTTGATGTTTTTAAAGAGATTGGAAAATTATTGTTTTCCATTATTTTTAGTTGATTTTAACAGGAGGGTTGGTTCAAATGGCCTGGCCCTTTTTTATTGGAAATGGAGGAAAATGAAATTTGAAATACTGTTTAATAGGCTCTTCTTCATAATTTCTAAGTATAAAAATAATCCTCTAAATTGGTAAGTTTCACTATGTAAAAATTTAAAATTCTGCATGGCAAGAAATAAAGGACATAAAAAAGAAAGAAATCATAAGGAAGAAGGAAATAGACATTCAACAAATAGGGAAAAGTATTTGAACTCATATAAAGAAGCTCAAACTCAAGAGAAAGGACTTATAGTGTTAATATATGTAGAGCTCTATATTATGGTTGATTGATGCATAACAGATTACCCCCAAGTTTATCAGCTTAGAGCAACAAACATTTCTTACCTCTCAGTTTCTGAGGTTCAGGAATATGGGAGCAGCTTAGCTGGGTGGTTGTGGCTTTCAGAGTCCATCATAAGATTGCAGTCAAGAGGGGCGCCTGGGTGGCTCAGTTGTTAAGCGGCTGCCTTCAGCTCAGGTCATGATCCCAGGGTCCTGGGATCCAGCCCTGCATCGGGCTCCCTGCTCAGCTGGGGAGCTTGCTTCTCCCTCTCCCACTCCCCCTGCTTGTGTTCCCTCTCTCGCTGTGTCTCTCTCTGTCAAATAAATAAAATCTTTAAAAAAAAAAAGATTGCAGTCAAGACTGCAGTCAGCAGGGACTGCGATCTCATCCGAAGGCTCAGCTGGGGCTAGAGGGCCCTCTTTGAAGGTAGTTCATGTGACTCTTGGCAGGAAACCTCAGTTCCTCACTGGCCACTTGCTGAAGGCATCGGTTCCTCACCATCTGGACTTCTCCATCAGCAGCTTGGCTGACATTGCAGCTGGTTTTGCCCCAGAACAGATGACTCAAGAGATAGTCCCCAAAAGAGAAGCCAAATGTTTTTTGCAAGCTAATCTTGAAAATGACATACCATCTCTTCCGCCATGTACTGTTCATCACTGAGGCCAATGTGGTACAGTGTAGGAAGTGACTATGAATGAAAGTGGATACCAAGAGGTAAAAGTCATCTGGGGTGTCTTGGAGGCTGCCCACTACAAACTGCTAAAGTTTAATTCAAAATAAAAAATCCACACAGAAAAATGAACAAAAGATATAAAAGTCTATGCATATAAAATACACATAAATAACACATATTAAGATACATCTGAAACATAAAAAAGGTGTTCAACCTCATTCAAAATAGGAATAATGTCAATTAAAACTATACCAACATGCTATTTCTACCCATAAGATTGTATAACCCACTGCATTGTTGAAGATTTGGGGAAATAGGTCTCATATTTTGTCGACAAAGATAAACATAGGTGAGATCTCTATGAAGAGTAAATTGGCAATAACTATCAAGAGTAGAAATACACATTTCCTTTGATCTGAAAATTCCACTTCTAGGAATTTATCCCAAGTATTATCTGGCACATGTGCAAAATGATGCCTGTATGAAGATCTTTATTGCAGCATTGACTTATAATAGCAAAAGATTAGAAACCATCTGAATTTCCATCTAAAGGGAACTGATTACATAATTTATGGTAATATACATATAATGGAATTCTATGCATTTCTTAAAAAGGAATGAGGCAGACCTCTATGCCGATTTAGAATTTTCTTTGTCATATACTGAAAGATGTGAAAGCAAGGTTCAAAACAGCATGTTGTCACTTGTGAAAAAAACATATATGTATATGCTTGCACATGAATACAATATCTCTGGAAGCATATGTAAGAGATTGGAATTGTAGTTGCTTTTGTAGAGGGGAATCGGGTGGCCAGAGAATAAGGGTATGAGAGAGACTGACTTCTTACGCATTCATTAATGTACATTTTGAATTTTATAGTGTGTGTATTAACTACTCGAAATAAGTTTTTAAAATACACTTTTAAAAAGCATATGGTAATAAACTGAAATGATGGTGCCTTAAACTAAGCTGGTGTCAATAGAAACACAGAGAGAGAAAATTAGTAGGGCATGGTGGATAACTGCCTTGGTGAGCAGGAGGAGGAAGAGTTCAGAATGGTGCTCAGATTCCTGGCACAGGCATCCAAGTGGATAGAAGAGAGAGAACCTAAGAGTATATCTCTTAGAAGAAATTTCTGTTCCTCAAAAAGTTTAAAATAGAGCTATGATGCAGCAATTGCACTACTATGTATTTACCCCAAAGACACAAATATAGTGATATGAAGGAGCACACACACCCCGATGTTTATAGCAGTGATGTCCACAATAGCCAAACTATAGAGAGAGCCCAGATGTCCTTCAACAGATGAATGGATAAAGAAGATGTGGTGTATAAATATAATGGAATATTACTCAGCCATCAGAAAGGATGAATACTTACCATTTACATAGACATGGATGGAACTGGAGGGTATTACGCTAAGCGAAATAAGTCAATCAGAGAAAGACCATTATCATATGGTTTCATTCATACGGAGACTATAAGAAACAGTGCAGAGGACCATAGGGGAAGGGAGGGAAAACTGGATAGGAAGTCATCAGAGAGGGAGAAAAACCATGAGAGACTCTTAACTATGGGAAAGAAACTGAGGGTTGCTGGAGGGGAGGTGGGTGGGGGGATGGGGTAACTGGGTGATGGGCATTAGGGAGGGCACGTGATGTGATGAGCACTGGGTGTTATATGCAACTGATAAATTATTGAACTCTACATCTGAAACTAATGATGGACTATATATTGGCTAATTGCATTTAAAAAAAGAAATTTCTCTAGTTAATAAAATTATCGTTTTATTTAAAACCCCCACGTTTTTAAAAATTCAAGGTTATTCATTTCTATATTGTACCATGAACTTCTTGCAATTAGAAATGATATGTTGATTAACATAATAAAAAAAGAAATGATACTTTAAATGTCCTTGTATCTCTTATAGTACCTTGTATAGTATTTGACTTTTTTAGATACTCAGTAGATATTTGTTAGGTAAATGTCTTAAAATGAAATTTGTAAAAATGTGTTTCATCTTTTCAGAAGGTAGATTAAATAATTGCCCAGATTTGTGCAGAGTGTGGACATCAAAGAGATTGAAAAGAAAATATTTTACCATCTCTTTACTTGAGGGTGAAGGGGCCAAGGTGGAGAAAAGATGAAGTTTATGCAGCAAGTTGCTAATTAGAACAAGGCATAGAACTTTGAAAACACAAGATAATTTGTTTTAAGATCTCTAAAAAAGGGGGGAAAGCCAGTCTAGCCAGCAGAGGGCTCTCATCATTCCATTCAATTGTAGGCTTAGAATTATTCATGAGATAAAGACAAATGCTAGTTGAAGACCAGTAGAGAATAAATATCCTCCCCCACCCCATTAAATTTATACAACCATTGTAAGGACATCCTGCCAAGTCATCTTATTACAAGATGAGGGAATTGAAACTCAGCAAATGTGCTTTAAAGACTACATTTCCAAATGTCAAGGATGGCATCCTTGTCTTGTGTTAATTGAAAACTGAATTTATCTCTAGTACCCTATAACACGAGGATTGCTTGGAATTTTCCCATATGTTGGATGGCAAGAAGAAGGAAGTTGTAATGGGCTGTGTCCCCTAATGTAAACCTATCTAAAGCAGTGATGTTTGTTGAAATTTTAGTGCTTTATGAAGACCTAGAGGGTTCTAAAAACTAGAATTACTAGAGTCTATGCATTTACAATTTTTCATCGCTTTTCCCATTTTTATTCTGCTGGGTCGTATGTAATGGTCTCTTATTTATACTTGAAGTCAGGGAATTATTGGGACCTTCTGTTGATTTTGTGAAGTCACTCAGACAATAAGTTAGTGTCCCTCCCATTAAAATCTTCTGACCCCGGGTGCCCTCATCATCTGCTTTGTCCTCTGTGATTTAACACTGAATCTGCCAGGATCATACATATAACCTATAAATATCCTTCATTGGATTAATAGAGCCTTTGAGTTAAGAGAGCAGAGAAGGACATGTATGTTCATTGATTTCCAAACACTGGGCTGTATTCTTGGTCCATTATGACATTTCCATCCATCCATTACAGTGACTCTAACAGAAGGTATGTATTGTACCCTCAATTTATAGTTGAGGAAGCCCAGCTCTGAAGGTTGAATGAGTCACCCAGAATGGTAAATGCTGTGGAAATGGGACTAACTGGGTTTTGCCTGCCTATAGGGTTCATGCTCTTTTTGACACTGCATTGTGCCCTGTAATATGGACTCAGGCTTTGGCCTTTATCTCTGGCTACCACCCTCTCCCCAAGCCATTCAAGGGATCTTGGGTGGGGCTTTAAGGCAGTGTGTTCTATAACCTTCGCAGTGTCTACTGGGAATGTGGTTTAATGATGGTTAGAGCAACAGTGCAAAGCCCCTCTCCAGCGTCTTCCCAACTGTCCATCAACCATAGTGGACATAGCAGACAGTGATGAGACCCATGCAGGTCTTTTGCAGTAACTGCCTTGGTATGGCCATGGCTGCTCTTCCAATTCCAGCTACTAATGACCTCTGACTCTGGGACAGCCTGCCAGTAAACACAAGTGGGGTTAATGAGCCACCCAGTCAGTACTTGTGCTCCTTGTTGTGGACTTTACGTATTGACCATATGCGTTGAGCTTGTATAATAATGATCCTTACTCACAGGAGGAAGGCACAATGGCCCATGGTCAAGAGGACATACGCTTCTGGGTTTGCGCAGACTCCTTCACACCTTCTCACCCAATTCACCTGGAAGGCAATGTTATATGAGCAGGATGGTAGTGTGAGGCTGGTTGTAAGATCTATAACCATGGAGGACAGGGGTCTTGAGCAGCTCAGTCAGGAAGCCATACCAAACACCACGGCCTTGCGAGGATCATTAGCACATGGGAAGATGGTCCAGGTACAGATGTGCACAGGGAGTCCAGCCCCAGTCCTATCTAAGGCAGAGGATTATGAAACCCCATCTCCCCTTAAAGTCGTGTGTGGAACAGTCTTGCAAGGTAATTTTCAAAGCAACACTCCAACACTAGGGTTTTCTTTCTGAAATCTGTTTCACTGAATGGGCTCATCTGAGGGAGGACAGACTGTTGTTTCCTTGATTGGATGATGTGGGATTTCGGGAGATTCTTGAATGAAGGGAAGAGAGGGAGTTTGGCAAATGGAAGCTGAGGGCTATTATAGGCCTATGAGTCAGAGGGACTGCATGCAAATGATTTAGAGAGGGGTGAGTGAGTGAGTGAGGGTAGGCGTGAGCCAGGGCTGGAAGGCAGACCCAGAGAAAAGAAACCAGGCCAGGGAAGAGGGAAGGTAGAGCACATGAGTCAGGGTTCTCCAGAAAACAGAACCAATAGGCTGTATGTGTCTGTGTGCATGTGTGTGTGTACATATATGTATGTCTGTACTTCCATACATTAGAGGGAGAGGATTTTAAGTAATGGGCTCATGCTATCATGGAGGCTAGCAAGTTCAAAGTCTGCAGGGTGGGCCAGCAGGCCAGAGACCCAGGGAAGAGGTCATGCTACAGTTCCAGTCCAAAGCCTGACCACTGGCAGAATTCCCACAGGAGCCTCTACATGTCCCAGTGACCTGGGCTCTTTGACTGTGAAAGAAGTGCATTGAGGTCTGAGATAAACGTGAGAACGCCTAACCACAAAGTTCTGCAGAGGCCTCTGAACCATCCCCAGAGCCTGGGCCCACATCCTCTCTCAACATTGCATCCAAAGGGACCAGGCAGTCAGTCATGTTACCGGCTTTGCCGAGCACTAGGATGGCTGGACTCCAGAAGACAGCTTGGGAAGAAGGCTCTTCCAGGTGATGTTCAAAACGACCTGAAACTTATTATATTCAGTCAGATTTCAGTTGCTGCCATGTCCAAGGAAAGTTCAAGGAGAATTCCTGTACATCAGTGCTTCCAACTTTGGCTGTGCACTGGAATGACTTAGAGGTGCTTTTAAACCTCCCAATGCCTAATCTATAACCCAGATGGATTCAGAAACTCTGGAGGAGGGATCTGGGCATAAGTGTTTTTATAGCTCCTGAGGGCTCCAAATAAGTAGGCAAGGCTGAAGAGCTCTGCTAGACCCCTCCAGCAGTACTTTGTATTTCCTTCCCTCATCCCACCCCTTGAGGCTCTGCTCAATGTCCACTTAACCCATTTTGGGGGCCATTCAAGCTGCTAGGCATGGGAAAGAGGGTTTTCTTGGGGCCTGCGCCCTTCCCATATTGCCTCAGAAGGTTTAAAGTGAAAATGTTGAATATTTTGATCTTGAGGAGACAGAAAGAACAGTTGATCTTCTAGACATCATGAGGGAAACAGAAGCAGGATTTGGGGGAGATCACAGGACATAAAAGAAAGGGGGCAGGTATCCGAGCTGATCAGAGTGGGCTTGGGCCCCATTCTTCCTGGGTAATTCTTCCTTGGGAAAACCCGTCAACCTCACTGAGCCTTAGTTTCTTTATCCTTAACATTAAGATAATAATGTCTACCTTTCGGGGCTGTGAGGAGGACTAGAGATGAGGAACAGCAAATGGCCATGTGTAGTAGGTGGTATAATCACCGGTGGTATAACTTTGTGGTGATTGCTTAAATTAAGACAGACAAGTAAGAAGAATTAAAAGCTGGAGTCTGATATCCAATGACCTCTGACCCTCAATCCTCTCATTTGTAAAATAAGGATAATGTTCCGGGTTGAATAGCCTCCCCCCAATATTTATGTCAGCCTGGAACCTCAGAATGTGACCTTATTTAGAAATAGCATCTTTGCAGATGTGATTAGTTAATTGATCATCTTTCAGATAAGTTAAATTAGAAGTGATCATCTCCCCTAGTCTCATAAATCAAAGGGGGGGGGTTACAAAGCAAAGGGGACACAAAGAAATCTCAGAAGCCTAGAAACAGATGGGCTCACGTGGCCCTGAGTTCCTGCCCTAGGAGAGGGGACAGGTTTCCTGGCCAACAAAGTATACTAGGAACAAACCTTCCTTTTTTAATTCCTCCAACTGAAAAGCCTGATCTAGAAAACCATTCCTTTTCTTGCTTCTACCATTGTGGGGGGAAGAGCCTGGCATCTCCATGGTGCAGGTGGATTTAACTCTGGGACCCCATATCTTTCTCCCCTAGGCACTGCCCCTGCAGCCAAGGAAGGTGCACTAGGGGATGGGGGACATCTCTGTGGTGGGGTGGTTTGAATTAAGTCATTCTGGACTTAGGGGAGCCCTAAAAGCAATGACTGGTGTCTTTAAAAGAGAAAGGAGAGGCAGATTTGGACACAGATTTCAGATTCCTACTATGGTAAGAGACACAGAAACACACAGGGTAGAATGTCATATGAAGATGGAAGCAGAGATTGGAGTGGTACAGCCACATACCAAGGATTATCAGGAGCCATCAGAAGGAAGCCTTCTTCTCTAGAGCCTTCCAAGGGAGCATGGTGTTGCTGACACCTTAATTTCAGGCTGCTAGCCTCCAGAACTGTAAGAGGATAAACTATTTTTTTAAGCCACCTAGTTTGTGGTCCTTTGTTGTGCTAGCCCTGGGAAATGAATACAGATAATAATAGCTCTACCACTTCTAGTCTGTTATAACTATAAATGAATTTATATTGTAAATATAATTAAATTTAGTGATGGTTTAGGCTAAATGTTAACTGGGATTATCCAGATACTGGATAAACCGTCTAGCCTGATGTTGACTGGCACCTGGAGGGTCTTTCAAGGATGACTGTATGAGGGATGATGTGAAGTGACAAATGTTGAGTGGAGAAGGGGGCGAGGAGAGAGGCACTCAGGCAATAAGTCAAATCCAAAGCTGCCCACCCTTGGCATCTCCACCCACCAACAGGGAGCAGAGCTGGCTGCCCTTAGATCGCAGGTACACAACACAAATAGCCTAGAGCCTCGCTGGCTCTCATCTTCAGAGACCCTGCACCCCCATCACGGAGTTGTGCTTTCAAGCTCTTTCCCAATAAGCAACTACAGGACCAAGATTTATGTGCATGTAGCATTTTCATTAAACCCCTTAGAGTGCACAGGAATCTCCCTTTATGGTTGTTAATGCAGTCATGGAAGTAATCCCTGTTTTAAGTAATCCTAGGGTCTAAGATGGCTCCCAGGTGGGCCCCCAAGAGTTCATCTGTGAGTTGGAAGGACATTTTGCAATAGGTCTTTTCTTTCCCACTGCTGAGCAGGGAGAAATGACTGAATTGGCTGCAGACCTATCTCTTGGCATCTTCCTTTTTTCTTGGTGATATGTGAGGGTGCCAGAAGGTCGAAATGGCCGCACGTCCAGCAGAAGAAAATGCAGGCAGTACCGATGCAATCTATTTTATAATAAAAATAATTTTACTTAACCACGTGACTCTACACATTGGCAAAGTTGAGATTACGCATGTATGTAAAATGACAACGTGAGTGCATTTTAAAATACACTTAGGACAATTTTCCAATGGAATAGAACACAACATCTTAGATTGAGAGTTTTCAGAATCACATACCAAATTCCTGCCAAGGTAAGAGTCATACAGTATTTGTTTTCTTAACTCAACTTCATCTAACTTCGTTGTTTGAATCTTAATAAAATTAAGTGTTGAGTGAAAACAAATCCCTACAGTGTCACCAAATGTATCAGCTCAGGCCAGACTTAAGCCTTCAGCGGAAGGTTTTGTAAGCTCTTGTAGTGGAAATGCTTTTCCTCTTCTTCCTGTCTGCATCTCAGAGGGGCTGAGTCTAGCAGAGCAGCTGGTAACACAGTGAGCAGAACAAGGCTTTCTTCTACGTTCCCACAGATGCCTCAGGAGGAAGGGCTGCAAACTCCTGACCCTAATGCAAATGGCCCGAGCGGTGACCACCAGGGTCTCTGTCCTCAGGCCACGCATGCATATGGCCCAGACCATACACATAGTAGGCACTTGCTCAATGAATGAACGAATGAATCCTACAGTACGGTGGAGTGCTATGTTGTTCAACCTATAGGTTGCAATCTTACTGTTGGATTAAGAAATCAATGTAATGGTCACAATATATTTCAGGTAATAGAATGGAAAATAATAGGATAGAAAATAAAGCGGTCTATCACACACATTAAAAGTGTGAATATGTTTTTATAGAGTCATGATGTAAAGCGTATTTCCGAGGTATGAGTCAGGAAAACTTTTGGGGGAGTGGGAACAAGGGCATTTGTGTTGGATAGATCTAGATTTAAATTCCCATGCCACCAGGAGGCACTGAACATGTTACGTAAATCTGAGTGTCAAATATGCATTTAAAGTCTGCTGTATATCACGCACTGTGCTCTGTGTGTGGGATACAATGGTAATAGGTCATACTGCCTGCCCTCAAAGCAGCTCAGTGAACCTTTAGTAAGTGTTCCATTTCTCCTCAACACTTCAGGCGCTCTGGGACTGGTTGACAAGATGTGTGGGTAAGAAGGAATCTTGGTGGGGCACCTGGGTGGCTCAGTCGGTTGAGCGACTGACTTCCGCTCAGGTCATGATTCCAGGGTCCTGGGATGGAGCCCCGCATCTGGCTTCCTGCTCACCAGGGAGTCTGCTTCTCCCTCTCCCTCTGCTGTTCTCCCTGCTTGTGTTCTCTCTCTTTCTGTCAAATAAATAAAATCTAAAAAAAAACCAAAAAACAAAAAACAAGAAGGGATCTTGGGGAAGTTCAATCCAGTTGAAGCTCTTCAAGAACCAATGGAATCCATTTTTTTTTTCTTTGCTCTGCCTCCTCTCCTTTTTAAGAATGGTGACAATCCAACACTAACTTCTCTCCCCAGCTCTAGAGCAAACTGAAATTCCTGTAGTGCCGGCCAGACAGTCAAGATTGGAAACATCGAGAGTGGCATGTCACAGCTGTGCCTTCTCTTTCCACTCCTCCAAAGGCATGCAGAATTTTGTTGACCCACCAGTGGCCAAGATCACTGTCTAGCTCTCTTTGTGGGTACACTGACCATAGATTAGCTCCCTAGTGGGATGGAGTTATCTCTTGGCCACCCACATGGTAAAAACATTGTGACCGAGGCAAGGTTTGTTTTTGAAGTCTGCAGCTAACCCTTTCTGAACCTTTTTCTTTCTTTCCAATATCCTCATTTTCACTCTGCTAAGCATACCTTTTCCCCTATTAAACACTTGCTTTCAAGTCATCAAATATCCTTCATTGATCATTGCATACGAATGAGTGTAAGTCAACAGGTCACCTCTCTCATTTATGTGTTAAATGGGTCTCTCCACGTCCAGGGTAATACTTTATCCATGGTGAGGGATTTTTTGTACATTTGTAAGATATTTGGAGTGGCAGTAAGAGCAGAGACCCTTTCCATGGTCCCAGTCAGACCATGGAAGTGGCTGAAGAAGTCTCGGTTAAGAAAAAGTAAGAGTCAGACTAGACCAAGCCTTGATGATAAGAGCTATCATCTCTAAGAAAGGGCAGAGCAGGAACCTAAAAGAAAATAAGTTCTGATGTAAACGGGATTTGTCTTCAGTGCTCCCCCTGCCCCCACTTCTCTTTTGGGGATCAGTCTTCCTGATTTGGATCAGTACCCTGTAGATGCTCTTTGGGGTAATCAGGGCTATCCAGTCGTCCAATCTGGAGCTCCACCTGCATGCAATCTTTATTCTCCAGGCCATTCCTCAGCTGCTTTTCCTCTTTATCAAAATTTATTTGCACTATGTTTCATTCTGTCAATGTGCTTTCCACTGCTAGGTCCCACGAAACTATAACCTGATCATCACTGGTAATAGGATTCTGGGATTTAACATGGAGAGAGTATCTTCAGTGAAATGGTGGCTCTCATGTTGACAATCTCAGCTTCTGGGAAAGGGGGAAGATTACTGGTGATGAAGCCTATAGAATAGAAGCTGTAAGTAACCCCTAAGTCAATTCTCTGTACATATTTCCAGTACTCTGTCACAGTGTAGAGCTAGGCCTTGTTGGGGATACAAACAACTGAACGTAGCCCCTGGTCTCAGTGAGCTTGCAGTCAAGCAGGGTGGAATGGAGAATCTTGGATGCCACCACTCCTTTAAATAATCTTATTTACTCATGGTAGGTATTATCATGTGACTTTAAAGAACCAAGCCTCAGAAAAGTAAACTCTTTTCACCAGGTTCTAATTACGTAGCAAGGGGTGGAGTCAGGTTGAGTTCAGATCTGCTGTGGTTCTTAAGCTCATGTTCTTTCCAGTTTCCCAACTGCTATGGGAACAGAAGCCAAGAGGCTGGATGACGGACAGAGATGCAAAGCTGGGTGGGACAGGTATGGCCCGCTCTGGGGTGTAGAGAAGGGAATGAGCCTTGTGCCTCAGAGAGCTAGAGGGAACTTTGTAGAAGACTGGGAAGTGGCGCCCAGGAAAGTCAGAAGCCACGAAGAACAACTTGTTTATGTAACAGTTGCTGGACAAATAGCAGTCTTTTCAGGGAGGGAGAGCAGTTTAATGGAAATAGGAATAAAATCATGCTGGAGGCCAAAACAAGGGGCACTTAAGAGGATGAAAATTATTCCCTGTGGGTCACCTGCTCTTTTACCCCATCTGCAGCCGAGGGAGAGGGGGAGAGCCAGTGCAGGAGAGGGTTTCCCTAGTCTAAGGGATGGGACCTCTGCAAACCTGGCCTGGCCCACAGTCTTATCCGGAATCGCTGCCACAGAGGAGGACAGTCAGGGTCCCCAAGGTGAGGGGCTTTTTCTCAGAAGTCCCTGATGACACAGGTTGTGAGCTTCTGGGGAGAAAGGGCGAGGGAGCCAGGTGCTTCTCCCTTCTCTTTTTGGAATCCTGGCCAGTTTCAATTTACATAACACAGCTTAATCCACAGAAACAGGAGCTGGGAGGCAGGTTCTTTCTCTCTCTCTCTTTTTTTTCCTCTCTGAGACATGGAAACCTTTATTTTCTCCCTACACCACAAACTGGTGCTGTTAAATAATATTGGATAATTGCACCTGTCGTACTCCCCATATTGTGCTGAGGAAAAATAATTGCTGGTTTTCTGCTTTGCAGTTTAGCTGTGACTTCGTCATTTGACTTGGAGCATGTCATTTTCTCCCATTTTAGACCGTACAGCCAAACTGTGTGAAAGGACCGCGGGTAGCAGCCCTGCGTGTGTGAGTGGGCGCGGGCCTCATTCAGCAATGATTTCTAATTTATACAGCATTGAAAATGCACAGCTATAAATAAACAGTTCTGACTGGCTTTGCTGCCTACTCAAGTGCTTTATTAAAAAAAAAAAAGAAAAGAAAAAGAGCCACCAACTGCATGAGAGAGGAAAACAATGTCTGGGTAAGGATTCTGGTTTCTGACACTTGGGTCCGGGAGGGAGAGGCCCAGACCTGGGATGGGTTCAGGGCTCAGCCAGGCGGCCTTCTGGGAAGCCTGGCCTCCCCACTCCTCCCTTGGCCCCCTCCCACTCCCCGCGTGCAGGCGCCACGTGTTTGGGGATTACAGTATATGCAACTAACTTCCTGTTATGACAAGTATTGCAAGCGAGTAGGTGCAGAGGAGCTGAAAATAGCTTGAGAAATGCATGACCCATTTGAGGAGAGGATGGGGGCTAATGGATTGTTTAGGCAAACAGGGTAAGTCTTCGCCCCAAGTTGAAAATTGGTGTTACATGTGAGATAGCAACGCTAGAATGTAGGGACCAATCCACGAGGCATTGGAGGTGCTCCTCTCTCTGCCTCTGTGGATGGGAGTTTCCATCAAGTTGGCATCCCCTGACCACCACCTTCGGTCCAGCCTTGCAGATATACACACATTTTTGCTTTGTTAAGTAAATGCTTTCAGATGGCCAGTTACTGCTCTGTTCTATAATCAAGAGATAGGAAGATGGCCTTAGGAATTGACCACGCGTGTGACCTTGGGCCAGTGACATACCAGAGCTAACTCCTGTGGTCCTTTCAAGGACCAAATAGTTATGCATATCTCTTCCCAGCTCTGCCTTCAGTGGCCTGTTGGTAGCTTGAAAAAGGTTGTGGTGGAATGTTCCCACCACGGAATGGGCAATCACTATAAATAGGGGCCTTACAATTTTCCTTTTTCTGGTGAGTTGGTTTTTAAACATTTATTGGCACACCAATATCAGAAACTCAGTTTCTTCATTTGGAAAATGAGGACGCGATACATTTTCTACTTAAAAGATTCTCATGAGGATAAAACGAGATCATGGGGGTGAGTGAGTTTGTCAATTACATGACCCTACACAAATATTATTGCTGATTCTTTCCCCATGTGGTTGGTATTGTCTTCTAACCACTAAGGACCTAGCCTTCTGTAGGCAGCAAATCCTACAAACCTCTTAATGAATGTTTATTTAGTGTATTTCGTGTTTGTTGCAGGTGTTTTGTTGCTTCTCCTTTCTTAAGCTCTAGCAGCACCGGGAGCCAGGAGGTGGTCTTGTATATTTGCTCAATGGGAGGCGGTTCTCAGGTATTTCTGGCACTGGAATGGGTCCTGCATCATGGTCAGTCATACAGAAATCAAGGTTTAATTTGGTCCCAGGGACAGTGAAGCCACAAATAGAATTCAGCAGGTTCATCCCAGCCAAGAGCTTACTATCACTCTGAGAAGTATGCAGCCCCAGTCATCTTTGGGGTGTGGAAAATTTAGGTGATCCCCTGCGGGCTTCGCATTTGGGGAATTTCCACTGTGACAACTGCTTCTGGGCTTCTTCTGAGACCAGGTGCTCTGAGCACTCAAGCAGCAGCAGGTATAGAGTTCCCAGTTCAATCCAAAAAAGACTTGCGGCTCATATTTATATATTAGTAGATAAAGGATTAGGAAGACAGCAGGTTTCTTGGTGCCTGTCCTAGGCTTCCCGGGGCTGCCTGCCCTATTGTGGCAGTCTGCCCTCTTCTCTAACTCAAGACCATTTTTGGTATTTCTGAGGTTTTCTGGTCTTGGAATAGATATGGCACAGTGGCCAGTCATAGAGCCATCAAGGTTTGATGTGGTTCTGGGAATAATTTTTACCAACATGTACCCATTTTTACCAGATTTCTCCTGAATGGTGCTAGGTTGGGAAACCCAAGTACAATTTACTCTGCTGTCCACACCCAGCCCACATGGACCTGGTGAAGCACCGCTAGACTCCATGCTTACCCACTAGTAGACCCTTATCATCTGTGTTCTTTACAAAATGTGCCTGTAAATAAAGACCCAGAAAAACTCACTAGGAAGATCAAAGCAGGGTTCATGAATGTGCTTGTTAATCACCTAGCCATCAGCTTTGTTAAACCATAAGCTAACTCAGCAAAGTGATTTGTGCCAAAGCATTCTTAGGGGTCCTCATGGCCATGTCACATCCTATCACTTACTCCCCAGGTAAGATGTACATTTATTTGATGAATGAACCAATATTCGAATGGAAGAGATTTTGATGACAATGTTGCGAAGTCCCACATTTGGACCTGCCCCAAATGCTTGCTCACAAGAGGGGCAAATTGCCCCATATTTTTTAAAACTTACTTTCTCATTGCCCCAGTTAATTTGCTCTCTTATCGGGTGGACAGATGACTTTGGTAGCACCCATCTCCCCACATCTCTATCTAGACTGAGGAAAACAAAATCAATGAGCAGTCCATGAAAATAGCTAGTTGACAAAAATACTTATTTTTAGGAAAGTTAGGGTCATTCAAAATGGCACAAGACTGGGAGTTAGAAGATCTGGGGGACAAATGCTATTATCTTGGTTGTGACACTAGTTCTTTGGCGCTCGTGCAGATTACTTCTCAGCTAGGTCCTCAACACCCTCCTCTGTAAGGTGAAGAGTTTTGGTGATCCCAAATCCCTTTCTCTCTCTAAACATTCTCTAAAGCCGAGTTATGTGAGTTTCCTTGGCCTTTGGCCAGATTTTGACCACAGAGGCCAGACAAAGGTAACAGATTCTGAGACAACAGTTGTTTTTGGCATGTCCAGTAAACCTTGCAAAAAAACGAAGAGTCCCCAAATTAAGCTACCTTCACAAACCCTCTTATTTTAAAATTTAGATATCATTCCCTGTCCTTTCTACCTTCCTATATTGCTCCACCATCTCCCCAACCAGAAAAAAAAAAAAAAAAAGAAAAGAAAAAAAAATCTCATGTTTTCTTCCTCCTTTGTTCTTGGAAAACAGCCTGTGATCACTTCCTCTTTCTCCTTGGCTGCATTGTGTCACCTGTATGATGAAGAACAGAGAGAGACATCAGACTTCAGGGTTTCCCTAATGGGTATTCTTGTGAGGGTAGACATTCACCCTGACCTGGGACAGTAGAAAGTCAAGGACATTTAGCCCAACGCAAGAAGATGTACTTTGCAGAGTTCTGAAAACCTAGCACCTCTGCAGAAAGGACAAGAAGCAACTCTGTTGTCTCCACTTGGTTCTTGGCTCACAGCTAGCCTGTTGACCAATGGTGCCATTTGCCTTCACGGGGTTCTGCAGGTCAAATGTGAGCCACTGATTGAGGTTGTTTTTGGCCAAGCATTTACAGGCTACACACAATCCATCAACAAACTCTGAGATTGTGCAAATGGAGACGAAGAGACATCAAATTAGAGAAGAAAGAGAAGAGTGGAGATTCACCTAATTAAGGTTCATTCCGTGACCTCTCCCCAAATCAGCGTAACAGCCTGAATGGAGGAGTACTGGCATATTGATTAGATTTTAGTAAGCTCATTAGGAGGGTTTTCTTCTGCTGAAATTATAGCCCTAGATTTCTAGAATGACTTCATTCAGCCAACAAGTTGGTACCTCTCTATTTATTGATCATAAATCTTTGCATAAGCTCTGAAATTTCTAACACTTCATTAGTGCATTATCCTTCCCACTTGTTGTAAATGTTATCAGTCCTACTTTGAAAACTTTTCTCAAATCAGCCTCTCCTTGCCCATTCCAGAGGCCTGTTAGTTCTGGCTCGGTGCCACAGCAACCTCATGCTTCTACTTTCATGCTTCACCCTTCAAATCCCACCCCTGTCCATCAGTTATGCCCTTCAATGTCTTCTACTAATTTTATTTTGCTAGAATTCCACTTCTCATAGGCTGTAGTTACTGATGACTTGAAGTCTCCTTCATCACCCTGATTTTCGAGGAGAGCCGACTCCTAATTACACAGCCCTTGGGGCCATCCTATATTCATGTCTCTCAACATTTTTAAGGACAGTCCTCTCTCTCCTTCTTCTACTCATCAATCCAGATATCCTCACTCACTCCAGGGAAGCCTTACTAAGTTATCCAGCTTTATAGGCTTCATGTCGTTTTCATTTATGCTCTCACTTATTTTTCATTTTTGATGTGGATTCTCTCCTCCCCCATCAGGTCTTCTGTATGTTAGGTCTCTAAGTACAAACCCAGAACCTTCTTTTTTCTGAAGCATACACTCTTTGCCCATAATAAATCCTTTGTCAGCCAAATGACGCATTAATTCCTTCATGTTCAAGAGCTTGAGCAACGTAAACTTCTCAACTTAGTTGCCCCTGCAGTCCCTCTGAAGGCTCCTAAAACCCTCTTACCAACCCCAACCCCTCGAGTGTAACTGTAACCATAACCACATCCTTCAACCCAGGTGCCCAGGATTGGAGGGTCCTTCTCCATTGAAGAAACACAACAGATACCGAAAGGCTTAGAGAGAACGAGCCCAGGAGTGGGAGTGATGACAGGAAGTTCCTTTGTGGGAGGAGAGCAGGTGACTCCTTCCCCGGGATCAGAGTCTCCCGCATCCAACACTAAGCAGCTAGACAGAGCACTAAGACATTGCCATAGACCCACAAATACGTTAGAGAAAGCATCGTCCCAAAATGTGTCTCTGGGACTTCCAACAGTCATTTCTTCTGTAGTGACTTAGGTGGTGTGAACATCACAGAAATCATATTTTTCTTTTTGTTTCTAGCAGGTGGGAGGTGGGTCCTTAGTCCTGAATTCTGGAGCTGAGCAGTCTCTAGGCTTCTCTGAGTCCTCAGAATTTATCTCTGACTCTGATTCCACAATACATGGCTGGAGATTGGGAGCTGTTGACTTAGTAATAGATCTTCTTATCTTACTCAAAGTTCACAACATGGATTTCATATTCTGACTGGGAAATAGCGTTGTTCGTTATCCCTCTTTCCTTCATGGCAGGGCAATTTCTCCCTAGGAATGCCTCCTAGTTGGCAGTTAGGGAGCTAAGTCCACCCCTCATTCATTTTAGTCCTTTCTTTATCCTCTGTTAGATAGTACCAAGGAATAAAGATATTTTAGGCCAAACATTTAATGTTTGTCTTGTGCAAGATCTAAACGTTTTCTGCTGTCATGGCAAAAAAAAAAAAAAAACAAACAAACCCAAACTCATTCTTTTAATCAACATCACTATGGATACCATATGTAATTATATTCCTTATTATTCCAATAGTCAGAAAACAGAGTAAGTAAAAACATTTTATTCACAAAGATTTACACCTCTGTATCTACAATCACAAAAGCTACTGCTGCTAGACTTTGAACTGAAAATTTGAAGAACATTTGCCTAGTTTCCGCGGGTTGGCTTGGAAAAGGGTGAGAAGGCAGATGGTTGGGGAGATAGGAGGTGTTAGAAGAATGAGGTTTGAACATGAATGAGTAAAAGTTTCAGTGCAGACGTAGCAGGAAGGAGATGGAGCTGAGGTTCTGGCTGGAGAAATCCTTGTGGGAAGAGAGGCAGTGAAAGGAGAAGCAATAACCCAATGTGGACTCTGAGCTAAGAGAGATGAAATTAGGACAAGAAAGGCAAAAAGGAGATATATTTCTGTTATTGACCAAATGCTGCTCCTGTAGGACCGTGCTTTAGAAATACACGTGGAGTCATCTCCTGATAAGAGTCTTTTGTTATGAAATGATCAGGGACAATGTGCAAGGCAGAAAAAAACTTAAATTTCTTCATGGGTAAAACCAAAGAGGTAGACTAGGTGGCCTCTAAGCAGCTTTCAGCAATGAAATCTCCCTTTAAAAAAAATCTGGTCTACAGAAAATAGTATTAAAGGAAGGTTTTAATGTCCTCCTGTCCAAGCCATAGACACAAAGTCACTTGGTTAGACTTGAATTTTCATCTGATGAACTCTAGTTAGGGTGGAAAGGATTTATGGTCGCAGGCCCTGACAAAGGTTAGCCTGACTCTCGGCACATGTCCCTCAGGAATGTTAGCAAAGGGGTAGTGGGCCAGAGATAAGCTGATTGCCTCTCCAGCCACACCTACCCAGAAGAGGCCCTGCCATGGGGGCCTGGCACTTAGCTCCTTTTTGCGCCTGATATATCCTGTGGGTTGTGTTTCTTTTTCTGAGGAACTCATGTCTTGATGTCAGCATTGTTGTGTCTTATTAAGGAAAAGATAGAAAGAGAGAAAGGAAGAAAGGAAGGAAGGAAGGAAGGAAGGAAGGAAGGAAAAGAGAAAGAGAAAAAGAGAAAGAAAAAGGAGAAAAAGAGAAAGGAAAAGAGAAAGAGAGGGAGGGAGGGAGAGAGGGAGCACACGATTGAATGTCCATGCCTTGACAATGCTAAACTACATGCACACTCGCATGGCCAGCATTCACCAGGAATGTCCTAGGCAGACTGGCACAGGTGGTCACCTGACTTAGAGGTCATCCCATCACTGAAAAGTTGAAGTGTTTTGACACAGCTTACATGGTTGGTTTGTAGCCAGGTGAGAGACATACCCTGGTTTTCTTGATTTCCATTCCAGTGTCCTTCCCCATATTTTGCACTGCCTGCCCTAACACTCATCTCTTTTTCAACAGCTCTCCAACCAGTATACCATAGCATCACCATCTATGATCCTTAAACTCTCTGCCCAATACTTTCATCTCCGATCATCATAGTCACTCCTTGACCACTGTCTCCGGAAGCCCTGTGTACAAAGTCCCATTTAATGCCTAAAGAAAAGAGTCCTTAGATATCTTCTTTCTGCATTGATTGAATAAGCTAATGGAAAGGGGAGTGTCAAAGATGGATAAGACACACTCCTAACCCTTACAGAACTCAGAGTCTTGTGTAAAAACGTATCTCCATGCAGACCATAGAAGGCTTCCTGGAAGAGGTGAGTTGATGGTGTGAGACAGGCAAAGACTGGGGGATGTGAGAGACTGAAGACCATGGTGGGGAGGAACAACATCAATGTGTAAAGAAAACGAGTAATTTGGTGGTTCTGCTGGAGCACACATTTAGACAATGGAGATCAAAAGCCACAGCAGGGACTGGTTCACAGAGCCCCTCGTGTGTCATTCCAAGAGTTTGGACTTTCATCTGTAAACTGGGGAAGACTTTAAGTGTTTTAAGCAGAATAAGACATGGGAAAATGTGCTCACATAGATAGCTCTGTTTAGTTTTACGCAATTTAAAATGTTCACTGCAACTGGGATGTTAAGTGATCTAATTTCTCTTTTAATTTTTACTAGACCATTTGTAATTATGATCTGTTTAGAACTTAACCCATTTATGATCCTATTCTGATGCTATATAGGACTTTTGGCCCAGTCTATTCTTTAAGGATTTAAAAATCTAGACGGAAGAGAGGAATGCACGGCCACCTACGTGTGTGTCTGTCACTCACAGGAATGTTCGTATGTGCACGTGTGTGGGTCCACATGTTGATGCTAGCCTATTTGCTCATTGGGACCTAAATGTAGTGAAAAATTGGATGTAGCTCTTAACCAATGAAGGTTATTTAAAAGAGCTTTGTGCTGAAAATAATATTAAATTTGGTGAAAATTTTTTTAATTCAGCGGATGTCTTAAAGTCACTGTAGAGTAACAACTTAGAAGTTAATCATTATTGAATTCAATACAATTGTTAAAAAAGTTATTGTTCCATAAGCTCTGAATAATCACATTTTTCTCTGCAAATTTCCAATGGATTAGTTTCTTCCTTTTTTTTATATAGATTTGGGGAAGGCATCAAAAACCTTACCAAGAACTTCAAGGAGCCAAACTAGTTAGAATTAGATGTCAACACATCTGAAATGTCAACACATTTTTTCTTCTCCGCTCTGGATAATTTCCTGTGATTTGGAATTCTGATTTTGGGAGTAAATTTTAGTATTCCGTGTTTTAAGTGTTTGCTTTCAAGGATAGTGCCTTTGAGATTTCCCCAACCAGTTACATTCTCCAAGAGTAGAAAACATATGAAAAAGCCAAGTGGCATGCTTATTTCTCCAGGGTCTCATTTTCCTCTCAGAAATATACACTCTTATGAAACTGTCATGGTTTTTTTTTTGTTGTTGTTGTTGGTTTGTTTTGTTGTTGTTGTTGTTGTTGTTTTTGGGTACATGGGCTTGTGTTTTCACACCAGTTCATAGATTGGGCAGAAGATGCCACTTGGGCCGTTTCTATTTTGATAGAACAGAATGGCATGTGGGCGTGTGATGTGGGGGACTGTATGTTGATCTTGCTTCCTCATATACAAAATCAGGCTATGCTTCCTGCACTTCCCTTTGGGGAGGGAAAAATCATGATTATTTTGCAACCTGACTTTTTGATGGTTACTTTTCCAACAAAATAATATTCTGTGAGTGGGGGTGGTGGGAGAAGCAAGGAGGAGAATAAAATCTTCCATTTTAAAATCATCTGAGTTAAGCTTTTTTTGTTTTTTTGTTTGTTTGTTTTTTGTTGTTGTTTTTAAGAAGCAACATGGTTCCAGCTACCTATAATTAGAAAGCTTAGTTTGCTGACATATTCACTTTGCCCAAGACCCTGTTTAAATGAGAATTCCCATCTCAAGTATAGGATGTGATTTTATCTGGTAAAAGTTTTACTAAGGGTTGAGAAGCAACCTAATGGCAGAAGGATGGGAGAGCATCTGGGAAGGCACTGCTGATGTTGGAAGAACAAAGAGGGTCATCTGGATCCCTATCCTTCAAAAAAGGAAACCTTGACATGTAACAGCTTGTATCCCTCAGTCCCTCACTTATGGGAGGAAGAAGCTGAGTTCATTTTTTTTCATGCTGGGGATGATGACACCTTGCTCTCTGGGTCCTGAGCTCGCTAAACAAGATTATTTTTAGCCTTGAAATTAAATGAGGTGTCGTTTGGGGGAAGAGGAGAGATAATTTGATGGGATCCTTTGAGAAAATTCAAACTTCCCCCAGGCTTTCCCTTTGCCTACTTTGCCTACAGGACCTGTCTGAATCCTTTGAACAAAGGCGTTAAGCATCATTGACTTCTGCTCTTGGACTAGTTCCTCCTGTTTCCAGGAGGAGTGGAAAAAGTATAAGGAAGGCATGTTTCTGTAGGTAAAAGAGAAACAAACTGACCCCATTTCCAGTGGTTGAGCTTCTCTCCAAGTAGATAGATGCCGGCACTAAAGATGTAGCTGAGAGAGAAGAAGGCTGTTAGACCCACCAGGCTGAGTTTGGCAAACACAGGATACACCCAAGTACCCGTCTCAGAGTAGATCCATAGGACCCTGCAGAAAATGACAAGTCACAATAATTAGGATGGTGGGGGTGACTTGGTGGTGGAGCCATTTTATCCTCAAGATCAGTGGGGTTTTGGAGCCCAAGCAGATGAAAAGAAGCCATGGGGATCATTTGTCAACAGCTGAGGTGTTCCACAAACCTACAGAAGTGATTCTTTTCTGGATAAATAGATTTGATTCAAAGAGACATCCTATTTCATAAGCTGGGCTTGGCTATTTTACCTAATCCATTAAAATTCAACGTTGGTGAAAGAATATGGGAGAACATCAAACACATCATCAGCCAAAGAGAGTATGTGAGGACATGAATTATTCCTTTCCCTGAGAGGTATGACCTGCTGAGACATTGAACCTGCTAAGATGGCATCATTCACTGGCTCTCAGCCAGACAAGTGGGGTTTGCTTTTCTGTACCTAAGAGTCAGGTGTGGCTTTTCATTAGCCCTCTGAGTCTGTTGGAGTAGGAGGGACAGAGATTGAGCATTATTGCTTTATTACAATATGCCTCTTAGAGGTAGGAGGGGTTTAACTGTCGGCCCTGATTTCAGCTCATGAATATAGCCGTGGATAAAGTGTTCAGTAGGAAAGGATGGATTTACAGGAGGCTCAGATCTTGCTCATGTGAGGATAGCATAGAAGTCATTTCTGGAAGCCAAGAGAAGGAAAAGAAATGCTAGGAGAGGAGCCACGATGTCTAAGCAAAGCCTGCAAATGTAGCATGCTGGAAACCAACTGCACTGGAAGATGCCAAAATCTGAAATAACTTTTAAAATTAAATATGGGGAAGATGATGTATCAACTAAGTTTATAATTGGTTAAGAGGACAGAATCTGGAACCAGCCTTCTGTGATACAAATCCTAGTTCTGCCACCTATTAGCTATCTTACCTTCAGCAATTTATTCAGCCCTTCTGTCCCCTGCCTTCATGTGAAAAGTGGGGGGTGCACACAGCATACATATTATAAAGCTGTCATCAAGATTAAGGGAGTTAACACATGTGAAATAAAGTAGTGCCTGGCCCATTGTGATCATTTAATAAGAGTTCTAAAGCTTCTCTCTTCTTAGGGATGGCACAGAGCGGTCCTAGCAACCTTTCTTTGAGGCTCCTTATCCCTTGTAACAATTAGGATAGGCTAGGTCATGCTTCAGAAACAACATTCAAATTTGGATACCTCGGGTTATCAAAAGAGTTCAGAGGGAAGAATAAAATTCTGAGCCTAATTAAACTTTCAGAAATCCAAGTGTACTTTTGGTTGTTTCAAATACTTGAGATTTGTCAAATGTTCGTGGAAGAGACAAGGACTAGTATGAGGGTCAGGACTGGAGTGAGGCAAGAGAGGCACCAACGGTATGAAGTTTAAGATGCCAACTCTGTATATCAAAGGACATAATCAAAAAATTAAAAAGGAAACCTATGTAATGGGAAAAAATATTTTCAAATCATATACCTGGTAGAGGATTAATATCCATAATATACAAAGAACTCCTCCAACTCAACAACAGCAAGAAAAAAACCCAACAACCCAATTAAAAATGGACAAGAGACTCAATAGACATCTTTCCAAAGAAGATATACAAATGGCCAACACACACCTGAAAAGATACTCAACATCACTTATTATTAGGGAACTGCAAATCAAAACTATAAAGAGATACCACTTCACACCCATTAGGATGGCTAATATCAAGTGTTGGAGAGGCTGTGGAGAAACTGGAATCCTTATGCACCATTGGTAGGTACATAAAACAGTTTCACTGCTATGGAAAACAGTGTGGCAGTTACTCAAAAAATTAAACATAGAATTACCATATGATCTAGCAATTCTACTTCCCTGTATATACCCAAAAGAATTGAAAGCAAGAACTCAAAGAGATATTTGTATACCTGTGTTGATAGCATTATTCTCAATAGTGAAAACATGGAAGCACCAAGTGTCCATCCATGGATGAACTGATACATAAAATGTGGTATAAATATGCAATGGAATATCATTAAGCCTTAAAAAAGAAGGAAATTCTGACACATGCTACAACATGAATGAACATTGAGGATATTATGTTAAATGAAATTAGCCAGCCACAAAAAGACAAATATTATCTGATTCCACCTATATGAGGTACCTAAAGTCATCAAATTCATAGAGATAGAAAGTAGAATGGGGGCTGTCAGGGCTTGTGGGAAGGAAGGAATGGGGATTTCCTGTTTCATGTGTACAGATTTTCGGGGCACCTGGGTGGCTCAGTTGGTTAAGCATCTGACTCTTGATTTCGGCTCAGGTCATGATCTCAAGGTCTTGAGATAGAGCCCTGCATTGGGCTACATGTTAGGCATGGAGCTTGCTTGAGATTCTTTCTCTCTCTCTCTCCCTCTGCCCCTCCCCACCCCCCACACACTCTAAATAAATAAAGAAAGAAAATCTTTGTAAACAGACTCTGCTAGGTTCCTCCCTGTCTACCTCACCTACTTCATATTTCACTGTGCTTATCTATGGTGATACCTATGTTCCTGGGGCAGAACCCCATCTAAATTCTTTTTGGCAATTGGGGGAAGGTTAAAGTTTCTTTCTGAGCCTTCTGTTTCTTAAAAATAATGAGTCTAAAATAGTCCTCATGCCAAAGAGACACATTTTGGGCGGAAATTTTGCTCCCTTACCTTATTCTGATCAACATTGGAATTCTGTGAGACGCGCATTCCATGGGCATGTACATCGGAAGGATATCCATAGCACATGTCTCTCGCATGGCTGCTTCTCATGACAGGCCAAGAAAGGTATAAGGGACAGAAAGTAAATCCCCAAGGAGCTAGGGCTAAGAATTTGGGGTTAACAAGGAGATGTGAATGCACTCCAAATGGATTGTTTTAATTAGCTCACTTTGTTTACTTTATATACTAGAAATTAGGGCTTCCTAGTTTCCATGCACATTTATATAAGATAGTCGGCAAATAAAGACATTCCCCCAGAGGCCTGGAAAGTTTCTCTTTGTTTACTTCATTTTTGTTTCCTTCAGCATAAGGTTCCACAAAGGAAAGTTCCTGAGGTAAGTTAATGAAGTCTGTAGTTTCACAGAAAAAGTGCAGAGAAAGTTATAGGTGTGTTAAGTATCAGCAAAAAAGTAATATAAACAAATAACAGTATCAGGCAAGAGTGCAATTATTTAATGAGGGGCAGCCAGTGAGAGGCCTGGGTGAGGAGATGCTCATACTCAGGTGGGGTCACATCTTTTTATTTTTTTTAAGATTTATTTGTTTATTTTTTTGAGAGAGAGAGAGCTTGAGCAGGGGGGGATCTTAGTCAATGTCAGCTCTTCCCCAGCCCCATGTAGGATCCCATGAAACCACATCTAAATGTTTGTCCACTGCACCCTACTCCAGGCTTCTTCATCTCTAAGGGTTTCTATAATTGTCTACTTGCTGGGCTTTCTTGCACCCTTCAATCCACTTTCCATACCACAGGCTACTAGTAATCTGGCAATCTTTCCAAAAGAGAAATCTGCTCATGGCACTCCCCTGCCTCCAGGGGATCCCCACTAATGCCTTAGGAAAATACCCAGCCTACCTGGCCTTGCCCTGCCCCCCTTTCCGCCTTCAGATCTACAGCCCATCCATGTTGGATCCTTCTATGTTTCTTAAATGAACCCATCTCTTCAGCTCTGGGCCTTCATTCATGCTGCTGTCTCTGCTTGGAACACCTCTGACTGTTTCCCTTCCCAAGACCCACTTCTCCTTGCTCTGTGCCTGGTGGGACCAGACTCATGCTTCAAGTCTCAGCTTAAAAGTCAATGTCTCTACATCAAAAACTAATGATGTAATGTATGGTGATTAACATAACATAATAATAAAAAAAAAAGTCAATGTCTCTAGAAAAGATTTCCCAAAGGTCCTGTAACCCTCATTCGGTTGGGTTCTTATGACACATACTTCCTTCAGCATGAATTTACTCATGGGACAGGGGTTGTTTCGATCATGCACATCTGTTTTCCAAGTGCCGGGAAGATGGCAAGTTCTGTAGATGTTTAAATGAATGGCTCTTTGGGACGGTTCTACCAGCACCTATGGTTCCCTTTAATTGCTGTTCAATGGCTACTATACACAGCTCTCAGCTCCTTGATCCACCGAGAACACCGCAGCCTCTGAAACCCAGGAGATGGACCCATGGCCTTCCAAATTCTACTTAATCTATTGCTCACTTCATTAATACTTTGAAGAGGCCAATAATCCTGTCCCTCAGTTCCCCTAGAGAGCAATTTTATATGTCCTTCTAGAGCTGTCTGCCATGTGAATCTATGTGAGTCAGGCTGGGCGGGCACAGATTGGCAGCCCAAAATTAATGTTTTATAGTTTTCTCCTCCTAATTCTTGTAGTGTCCAATGGTTATCATAAAATTCGTAATTTCTGTGTCTTACAGTACAGCAGCAGTGGAAGTCTGTGGGTTAGGGACTAGTAAATAACAAGGGGTTTGTGGGCTTTCTGCATATAATTCTAAGTGCTAACACTCATGCTGTATCTCCCTAGCCCAGCAGAATAATAGAATTAAAGGACCCCCTGGCCCCGTATTTTCATGCTGACTTCCTACAGAAGCATGTACGATGGTCACAGTTGCATCTGAGGCCAGAAGACAAACACAACCTGGATTCACATTTTGTCAATAAATGCAACAAGTTAGCAGACTTCCTACAATGAAAACGTCGGCAACAATGGCTGGGACCTGGTGATTCCTTAAGGTAGGGGACTGAGCCTACCGCTGCCTTTGCAACGCACCCCCACGTCACTCCTCTGCTCACCTGCCCTCCCAAGCTTCGTACTCCTCCCTGCAAAGAGCTCCCAGTCACACATGAGCAATGGCACGTCGAAGACACCGCCAGCTTTAAGCTACAAAGATGACTCCTGGACCTTCTCTGTTTTCTACGATCTGATCATTTTTTGCTACTTGGTTGCCCCCTTGCCCCTCTTGCCCCTTAGATGAGGGCACTGCCCCTGCATTCACTTTCCACTTCTCTCTGTCTCTCCCTCTCTCCCTGTCTCCCCCTTCTCCCCCATCTCTTCCCCCCCCCCCCCCCCCCCACTCCGTCTCTCCCCTCTTCCCTCTCTCTCTCTCTTCAGCAACCTCATCCCACCAGGAGGGTTCCCTCCCTGGATCTCCACTGTACCACCTCTCTTGGGAAGGCCAGGTCTGAATGTCCAAACTGAAGTTCCTCTAGGCAAGTGGTTCTCAACCTTGGCTGAAGATTAGAATTGCTGTGGGGGCTTTAAAAATCCCAATGCTCAGGACATATGCCAAACCAATTAAACCAGAATGGGACCCAGATATGGGATTTTAAATGGAGTCTCTTACTTATACCCCCAAACTATTTTTCTGCTTCTCTTAGTGCAACCACCCTCTTCCCAGTCCAACAGCCCAAAATTCATAGACTTGCCCTTGATTTTTCTTTCTCATTTGCCCACGGCATGCCAATTAATCCATAAAACCTGTTCTGTTCCTTCCACAGTGTGTCTCAGGGCTGCCCTCCATGCTGTGGATACCAAGGTATCATTCTTCAGGTTGGTATTGTTTCTAATTTCTGCAACAGGCATTCTGGTTGAAGAGGAACTGAGGTTTGCTCAAGAGGCATGGGGAGGGCAGCCAGCCATGTCCTTTCCCCACTCCTCGGCTTTCACCTGTTTCCAGTCTGCATCGTGGGTGACCCAGGCTCCAAATGCTGATAATAAGGGGGGGGGGGGGCGGTTGTGTGGCATCTTTATATTTATTTCATATGTTAATTTACCCGGGGGCTAAGGAGTACTTCTGTAGAAAATGGGGCTGGGAGTCTGATCTCAAGACTCAAGGTTGTGCAACTATGGTGCATCTAGATGGCCCCAGATGAAGGTTGTATTTATACCCAGCAAGGAGTAACAGGGGCTCTGGGCAGGAAATCACCATAAGGCATGAGTGGAAATAGGAGCTGATCTGGGAACTCAGCTCTGTGCATCCCTCTGGCAGTTTTTAATGTATTCTGGAGGTAACATATCTGTATGTATAGTACATGTGTAAGTGTGATTGTAAATGGATGCACAAATTTAGAGGATTGCTATACCAGAGGGCCCAGGCAGCTTCGATGTGGGAGCTCACCTGAGTGAGCACAGTAGGGAAGAAAGGAATGATCTCTTATGCTTCATAGGAAGGGCAATTGAGGAGCGACGTTTCAAATACCTCCCCCACTGCTGGGTGATAGCTGTGTATCTGCGTGATGCTTGTCCTCGGCATGCAATGCCTTACCCACTAGCAGAGACACCTATAGCACCCGCAGACTTCTGGTCTACCGAGCACAAGGCGGTGGGGCACTGCAGGCCAGCCGGGGCTGTTGCAGTGGCTGGTAACATCGTTCTACTGACACAGGGCACCAGTGGGCAACAGCAGGGTGGGTCAGCAATGGGGGCAGCAAGCTGCGCTGAAAGCAGAGCCGGGCGGAGACGTTGGGCGCAGGAGGCTAGGTATCGTCACCTCTCAGTCTGCATAGGTGGACAACATGGGCAGCTTATTAAGACTCTTAGAGAAGAGGGTCCTGGAGGCCTGGGCCACCTGCAGCCGGGGCAAGGCTGCTCTAAGCACCCAGATGTGGGCTGACCCTGGAGCTATGACATAACCATGGACAAAGAATAGGTCATGGGGATTAAATCCCATGGTAAGAATATTCCGGCTAACTTTTATTTGTGTGTTATTTTACTCTATTTTGCTTCCCACGTCTTGCTGCTCCAATCCATTTTAAGCACCATTGTCAAGACAGACTTTTGCCAACATAATTCTCCCGCCATGTTATTTGTAGCTCTCACTTCCCCTCCCTGCTGTAGAAACAAATAGCAACAACAAAACCTCACGTTGTCTACACTGTGCCTAACCTCTAGCCTGTCGGCCGCCAGCCTCTGGGGGTGGGGAGTTCGAGGACCACTTCCTATTAGCCTCAGTCACCTGCAGGTCTGGTGACAGTGAGGGGCTGACCACTGCTCTATCATGATCTGTGCTCTCTTGGCCTTGGGACCATGCTCTGTTGTTCACTTTCTCTCACTTTTATCACTGCAATCCACCAATCCTTCTGGGCCCAGATCCAACATGCACCTCTCCTGAAGCCCTCCCCACACCACCCAGCTGGATGTAACCGCTTCCTCCTCTGCATTCCTGGGGCTCCTTATATTTGCTAAATGTCATCCCTCTCCCATCTTATGTTCTTAAAATGCACGGCTCATTCCCCCTTTATTAACTACAAACCCCCTATAGGCGGGGGCTTGGCCTGATAGCACTTGGCTTTTCCCAGCAAGACCAGCCCTGTGTTAGGGGAAATATTTGTTCAATAAAAGAGTGAATCAGAGCCAGCTGTAGGAAGGTTTCTGTTTTCCTGCTCCTCACCAAGACCTCAGAGAGAGTGAGGTGAGGTGCTTAGAGGTGAGAGAGATGGGAGCAGGGAGCAAGCTACTGTATTTATAGGTGAGTCATGCTTTCCAAAGGAAATGAAAGATTTGCAGTTATTACTACTTTGCAAAGCTTTATTTTCTCACTTACGGGCCAGCCTTCCAATTTTGCAATCTGAAAAATCACAAAAATCAAGTGCCACATGCAAGGCAGTCCCCATGGTCTTGGTGGCTAATTTTAGGTCGTTGTAACGTGGTTTCAGCTGGGCAGTGCTTCTCCAGCTCAGAGTTACTGCCGTTTTTCTGACTCATGTTTGTTTCTCACGCTCACTCTCACTCTGGCCTCGGCCCATATTCTTTACCTCATTCCTGCTAGGCTGTTTCCCTATTTGACCATCCAAACTGGCATGCCTAACAGCTGGCCCACGGCCACTTCCCTAAAACATCTCCACAGATATGCACAGTTTGTGGAACTTCGTTGCTGGCCATCTGTGGCTGTGAGGGCCCATGGGCCCCAAAGCCTTGTGTAAGGGTAGAGACAACAGGCAGCAGAGTGCGAGCTCCCACAGCCGGGAAGGATGGGCAGAGGTAGGGAAGCTTCAGTCTGTGGGGCAGCATAGAGGAGTAGTTGCTTCGTCCTAGCAAAAATGAAGACTAATGCGCCAAATGCTGATTTAGGACTTCATCGAGGATAAGGAGGTCCCAATTCCAAACCACTTCAGCTCCCCACCGGGGCCCACCCAGTCACGTTCCAGCTGGTGACGGGTCTCTGCCCCTCCCTCCTTTGCTCTTTGTATCCATCACTTTAATGTCCAATCCAAGCACAGAGCTGGGAACCATGACATCATGGAAGTTTATCAACCATAGAAATGAGGTTAAGCTTTTTTGCATACTACATCCCCCCCCACTCCACATTTCGCAGAGTGTGTTTTGCACAAATGGGGAGCTGAACAAATACCTAGCCCTGTGGATACTGTGGAAAGTGAACTGCATTTGGAAATAGGAGCCCTGAGTGTAAGTCCCAGTGCTGATTTTCCCCAGCCCTATGACCCTGGGCATGTCATTTCCTCTGCTGAGGCTTCAGGCCTCCAGTGCTGGATGGCCTCCAGTGCTGGATGACCTCCACGTCACCTCCACCACTCACCCTCTCTCTTTCCATTTGCAGATTGACTGATACTGTCATCAGTTGGCTAACATCAATTCTCCCGAGTTAGCACAAATGCCACTAACTGGCGTCCCGATCTTGTTCTTCTTTAATTGCCACACTTCATCCAGAGTCCAATCATCTTTCTTACATAAGCCACATCATATCTCTCCTCCGCTTAAAACTTTCCCACAGACAAGCCCTCAGGTTCAAAGTCCGGACTCACTGATGTGAATTGATGATCCAGATTTTCCCTGTCTTCCAGGTCAACCCTCTCCTCAGCAACTCCAGCCCTTTGCAGATGCTGTTCCCTCTGCCTGAAGGTCTTTTACATGTCTCTTTTGACTTACTCTTACTCATTCTTTGGGTCTCAGCTTAGACATCAATTCCCTTCAGAAGCTAGCTCACAACATCCCTCCTGGGCACTCACAGCACCCTGTGCTTCCCCCTCACTCTGTCTTCCCTTTATTTGGTCACTTTCTTCTCTCTCAGACAGTCCCTAAAGGTGGCATGGTGCCTTTTCCATCACTGTAGCCTCACTCACTTAGCACAGTGCCCAGAGCTGATGAATAATTGAATGGACACAGGATGCATTCATACAGGACCCCCGCCTCATTGCACCTCCTCTCTCCAACCCCCTAATTCCCTGCATGGTCGGATCACGTGTCCAGGCACCGACAAGCTAAGCCCTATTCACCACTGCTTCTCATCTTTATGGCCACCACAAATTCTCCCCAAAATACCAGTGGCTTTTGTGGTCTTTTACCCTCTTGGTCTCTGAAGATAAAAAGGCAACAGTCAGATGTGACAGTCGATGTCCAACTTCCAAGTCCTTAGGTAGAAAAAGTTAACAGACTGGGTGCCTGGGTGGCTCAGTCAGTTAAGCATCTGCCTTCCGCTCAGGTCATGATCTTAGGGTCCTGGGATTGAGTCCACGTCCGGCTCTCTGCTCATCGGGGAGTCTACTTTTCCCTTTGCCCATCCCCCCACTCATGCTCGCGCGCTCTCTCTCTCTCTCTCTCTCTCTATCTATCTCTCTGTCTCTGTCTCTCCCTCTCTCTCACAAAAATAAATAAATGAAATCTTAAAAAAAAGAAAAGAAAAAGTTAACAGACCAAAAAATGCTGCCTTATATACTAACTCCAAAAGTTACACTCCGCAAGGAAGACCAAATCAGATGGAAGTCCACACAAGAAACGAAAGTATGGAAATTCATATCCATAATCAGCCAGACACCACCTTGCTTCTGCTCCACACATAACAACAGGAAAAAGATACCTTGATGTATCCATGCTCTTACCCAACCCCAGCTTCCAGATATTTTATCTTTAGGGATTTATTCCTTTGGGTTAAGCCAGATATGGCAAATACATGGCACATATCCTGCCACTCTCCATTCTTATGCTCTTGGCAGATACTGCTAAAGGATGACAAAACTCTTTTCTGGTCAGGTCTCAGAATCCTTCTCAACACTATGCTCCAGACATCAACTGCCAGTAGGTTCCCAACTATCACCTACTCTCTAAAAGTGTCCTTTGTAAAAATGCAAAGGCCCCAGACTGGAGAACAGCATAGATCACTGGAGTCTTGGGGTAGATTTATGGAGAGAGTGCTTTCTTTCTTCCAGAAAGGAGGAGAAGCAAGAAAGATTTGGGGTACTCAGGGAAGGAGAGGTGCAGAAGGGTGGGAGGTGCCTACATTGCAGGAGGAGGAGAAAAGGTAAGGCAAGAGCCACCAACGGAGTTCTGGGCACAAAGCTTACGGGCTCTGAAACAAAGGATGGTGAAAGCCAATGAAACAAGCACTGAGAGAGCCCAAGTCTTTTGGATTGTGTTCTCTTTCTGGCTTCCATCTCTAGCAGAGCCCTATACTGAGTTAAACTTCCCCCAAATAGGGAGGGATTGGGGGATGACCCAGATTGTCAGATGCGAACAGTTGATGTAAGTATAGACTGGAGAAGGAACATCACTATTAGCTTCCACCTGCAGGTATTATGCTTGGCATGCCCTTATCAGTAGAGCAAGAGCATGGTAGTGGATAAGAAGGTGACAGAACGGGGGTTTCCAATCATCGGGTGGAAGGCCAAGCCTTTTTCTTTGATTACAGACCACTGAGCAGCACTTCTGAGTATTGGTGTCACCAGGTGGTTGAATAATGAAATCTAGGCCAGCTACTTGAATTACCTCTCCTGCCTCAAACGAGGCTGTTCTGTAAGCCCCCGGGCAATTACCCAAATGCCCTGTAGGAGCTCTAGTGCCAGATGTTGATGCAAATGAGCCCATAAAAATACAGGCAACAGGAATGGGCCAAACCTAGCATGCTCAACCAGTCAAATGCCTTTTTAGATGGAATATATTTGGATGCGTCAGATCATTCGGCCGTCTAAACATTTTATTTTTTTTCTTTTTAAAATTTTTAATTTAAATTCAATTAATTAATACTATAGTGTATTATTAGTTTCAAAAGTAGAGTTCAGCGATTCATCAATTGCATATAACACCCAATGCTCATTACGTCATGTACCCTCCTTAATGTCTATCACTCAGTTACCCCATCCCCCCTACCCTCTCCCCTCCAGCAACCCTCAGTTTGTTTTCTATGATTAAGAGTCTCTTATGGTTTGTCTCCCTCTCTGGTTTCATCTTGTTTTATTTTTCCCTCCCTTCTCCTATGATCCTCTCTTTTGTTTCTTACATTCCATATAGGAGTGAGATCATATGATAATTGTCTTTCTCTGATTGACTTATTTCGCTTAGCATAATACCCTCTAGTTCCATCCACATTGTTGCAATTGGCAAGATTTCAGTCTTTTTGATGGTGGAGTAATATTCCATTGTATATCTATACCACGTCTTTATCCATTCATCTGTCAATGAATGGGCTCTTTCCATAGCTTGGCTATTTGGACATTGCTGCTATAAACATCCAAATATTTTATTTGCAAACGGAACCAATGATCAATATTCTCTGGGGGAAAGTAACAAGTGTAGCTTTGCAGTGATGACTTGTTCATGAGAGGGAGAGAGGAACGCCTGACTTACTGCCTGTGCACGCACGCCTGTGTACCCTTGTGCATGTGATGTTTCCATGGCATCAACGTCAAACAATACACATCTCTCCTACCTAAAAATTTAGTGATGGTTAAATCCCTGTTAGCCCAAGATAAAGGCCCTCTTAGAGTATCCCTCATAGTCCTGAAGGAAAAAGTCTAAGTAGATTTTCTCTGCAATTCTTACCTGCTGATATATGCAAGGCTAGCAAGAGCCAACAAGGTGAGACCTTTTTTCCTCTGTGGATAGCAATGCGGCCTGAGGATGACTTCAGCCAGTGTGAAGGGTAGTATGGATGTGTGCTGGAGGAGAGAAAATGATAAATCATAATGTCAGGCTGCCCCAGCTGCCTGGCATGCCCCTAGTTCTCTCTTTCCTCTCCAGTCTACCTTCTTATGCAACTATCAGATGAAACTTCCCCTAACTTGGCTTAGATCATGCTCCTTAGATGCCCCAGGGCCTGCAGTGGCTCCCTATTGCCTTCCATGCTGGCCCAAACTCCTTTGTTTGGCCACCAAGGCTCTTGGTAATGTGCTACCCTCCTCTCTGCTCCTGCTTATTGTCCTCCTCTTCCCCCCCCCCCCCCCCACACGCTTACACACCCACCCCTTCCCTAAAACAAGGCTGTTTCCCTTCATCTCCCTTTGTACTCAGTGTGCTTGCTCCCACCCTCACACTTTCATTCATGCCTCAACGCTCTGTGTGGAATGTCTTCTCTCCCTGTATTCGAATCGTTCATGTTCTTCACAGCCAACACAATCTTCCACAACACTGTCCCTGCATTTTCCTCTTGCTAATTTCTCTCACTCAGTCCGACTGCATTTCTATCCTGTGCCATGTAGTCTAGCACTTATGGTGTGTATTTGGAAGATCTGGGGGTAGGGTGAGCAGAGAACACTGCTTACTGGGAACATCTAATAGTGTTAGTATTTTATAGTTTCTACATTTGCAGCTGTCATTCTTCTTTCATCCTGGCCCCTCTTTTCCTCAGCTCTTGGCAGCCTCTTGCATCTCTAGCCTCCACCCGTGAACTCCATCCCGTTCCCATTCCTGAGCCCCCAGACAGCTGTGTGAGCACCTCAGAAACCATAGTCGCTGGGGCTTAGAAATGCAACAGAGCCCGTGTCACCGTGCTCCCACACCCAGCTTTGTTGCTGGGGCCCTGGGTGCTAGCCCCCTGAGTGGCCTTTGCTGTCAGTCACATCAGTGTTGTGCTCAGAGGCATCCCCAGGGGACCACAGCTTCTCACTCGACCTGAACTAGCTAGGGGATAGTCAGGAGATCAAGACTCTCAGATGACAAGAAATGTGGCAAGTTTTTATGGGGCAGGGGTGGAATGAGAAGGAACGAATCTTAATAGGGCATTGCTGGGCTGAGAGGTTCTCCTGGGGCCCCAACAGGGCGGCAAGTGGGTGGCACAAAGCAGTGAGGCTTCTTACAGGCCCCGGGTACCCACATTTTAGTAGCAAAGCTTAGAGGAACAACACTGCAGACAAACCATGGCTTTTATAGACTTTGTCCAAGATTGGTCCCGAACATACTGACGGGTTGCATGTACAAGTGGCAAGACATGTAGGTCAATTGGCACATCCTGCACCTTTCTTTGGTCTGATTTTAGGCTACAGTTTCTGTGTCTCTCCCTCTAATAAAGGGGCATAGTGGTTAAGGGCACACACTTTCAGATCTGACCTTGGACTCGATACTGAATCTGTTTGAACTTCAGCTTCCCCCATTATCAAATGCGGAATAGTCCACATGTCATAGAGAGTACAGCTCTGAGGACTGAGATTAGAGTATGGAAAGGGCTTAGTCCTCGGCCCCTGAGAGCTGCCAGTGAGCATTAGCTATGATTGTCACGATTATCACTGTGATTATGTCCTTCATCTCATCTGTGGACCTGGAGTGGGGTGAAGCAAGGTTCTAGGACGTCCACAGTGCCAGGTGCTCGGAGACAGGCAGACAAGCAGCTGAAGCAGGGTCTCAGAGCCGCCCCGTGGCCGCCCCGTGGCTCCCTCCCCAGCCCACAACTGCTGCCCACGCTCTCAGCCGCACTGCCTCAGAGCCCTGGCAATGCCAGGCGACTGACATCAATGCTCTTTTCACCCAGAGGCCACCTCAGGAGGCGAGTGATGGGGCCACGTGCCCAGCACAGCCACCTGCCTCTCCACCTTGCCTTCACTCTGCCGCAACCAGGAAGATCCAACTTCTATCAGAAGGCATTAACAGTTCCATTATCCTGGCCATTGATCTGACGGATTTTATTACCCTGCCCATAGTCAGCAGCTTCAGATCTCTACATTAATGATCATTGGGAACAGAATTCCTGTGGAATAATGTAGTGTGTTCACATTAGGAGCAAATGAGTTCAGAGTGATTAATGCTTTTACAACAAATAACTCAGGAATGCATGACTGGTCACCTCTTCTAGAAGCCTGCCCTTTGCAAGTGACATTCAATTGGATTTCCAAATGAATTCTCCCTGATGACTTCTGGGAAGTTTACTTCAGTGATGTCATTAGTGACGGGCCATATACTGTGGCTTAATACCAGCTAAAAGGTCTTTAAAAGAACCACATTTTTTCGTCGGGGCTGGGGGTAGGAGGAAGACCACAGTCTGTGAACCTTCTAAACACTGGGCTAGTGGGAAGAGCCAAGTGTAATACATTAAACCTCTTGGTATTTCAAATGTGCTGGTATTTTACCTCGTGTTCATATCAATTGTATAACTTTTGTCAAGCTGCACATATTTTTTTTTTTAAAAAAAAGGAAGAAAAAATCAGTAAGAGAAAAATAAAATATGCTTTCTGCTTCCAAAAAATCTAATAATTAGGCTGGGATTGACACAAATTAGAATGCTGCCAAAAATTACTGAAAACAGTGACTCATTCTGTATTTCAATTAACAGTTTCTCAGTTTCCCTTATAAACAGTGAAGCTGACAAAAATTAATTATCTCAGAGGGGGTAAAATATTTCCTTCCAGAGTAAACAAAACATCACGGGCTGAAACAATAGTATGTGTGAACAGAGACGATGGAATCAAATTATCTTTCCTTGTCAATTAGCCATCGTTTTGGGAGATTTTTCTTTAAATATCTCATTCCAGATGCATTGGTTAAAAGGACAGTGTTGCTCTTTTCCCATCCTTTTCTACTAAATCATGCCTTTTCCTCCTGTCCTTGGTGTAGTGCCTACTTCCATCTGAATATCTTGGTGATGGAACTCTAAGCATGAAGAAGTGATTTAAGTATTAGTATAGTCATGCACTTTAGATTCCCTGGTTGAAAAATAGCCTTGTGCATAAGTACTGAAATTTACCAGCCCGCAGAGCATTCTTAGAAGGTCACTTGAGGGGTGACGTGAACCATAATGAGCACTTATTTTTACTCGCCTCATACTAGTAGGGACGTAGCTGTTATAAACAGCTTCCCTGGTTTGAGGCTAAATGTACCATGGGATGCATTTTCCTGATTCTTGTGAAAGAGGCAAGCCTTAATCCCTGAGATAACCCATGGAGCCAACAGGTTTTCATCACTGTCACGAAGGCTCCAAAGACTAAATCCATAAGCTTAGGATGGTCACACTCTTATCTCTAAGATCCTCGGGGGGCCAAGAGCACTTAATTTCCTCCAATGAAGGAAATTCAGGGAGCCTCTACATTTTAAAAATCAGATAATAACATTTAAAAATATGATCTCTGCCTCTTTCCTCGATTTCTTTTCCTTGTCAGACTAGCCCTTGTGTTGCTTTGAGTTGACCAAGAGAAACAAGCCAGCATTGACCTTCTTGGACTGATCATGGAGAGGCTTTCTCCTTGAGATGCTGTTTCTCATAAAGACTTTACATAATATCGCCCACTTTGTGTTCGGTCTCAAACTTCGCTTCCTTCCCTCTGTTCAGGCAATGCTTACATTTGAGAATCAATTCCTTACATTGACGTTTTCCAAACTGAGGTCCTTTTCCCCAAGTCTCTAAGACAATATTTTTGGTTTGTTTATGGTACTAATATATAGATATTTTTAAATAAAATTTTATTACACTGACAAGATCTCATTTCTGAGGACATGAAGGGTAATTTTTACTTACTATACCTGGAATATAACACTTTATGTGTTAAAAAAAAAAAAAAAGAAAGCCTTTACAAAATCTCTTCAGGGGCAAACACATGGCCAAAACATCAATTAAAACTTAAACGTAAATACAACAGACATGAAAAGGAGGCAAACAAACCTTAATAGAATGCTATTATACTCAGGCTCATTAATACAATGCTGGATCATGTTCCTTAAGCTCAAAAACTACATGTGGTAAAAACACACAGTAATAATTGTTTTGTAATTCCCAATAAGGCCATCTCTGATTTCGGTAACTACCATTCATTTGCCAGCTAAAACCTTGTACCTCATTCCTCACCGCTGTAGTTTCTGCCTCTAAAACCCACAGGTTGGGACAATAGTGAAGGTCTTCCTGGGAATATTTTGTATCCAAAAGCAGAAACCATCTGTATTCTTTATGAACCCCTATGTTGTTACAGTTACATTTTTGCTTTAAGTCCATCTGATACACGGAAATCCAGAAATGTAGACATGGGCTATATTGTTTATACATCTGGAGACAACTTTTCTCTTTTTCTATAAATTTTTCCACCTACGCTTCCTGCAGGAGTCTTTTCGGCCTCAAATACCAGAGTTTAGAAGACACAGTGATTGGATTTGTAAAAATTCCCTTTTCCACTTTCTAGAAACTCTAGTGCACAGTGTAGGCACCACTATAATTAAAGAGTCAATGTTTAAATGTCTGGGGAGGGTGATTGGGAAGATAAACCACCCACAGAAAGACCCACAGGCTTCCCTTTGATCTTTACAGTCTTCCTAGGCGGGCTGACACAGCCCAGCTTGGTAAAAATTCAGAAAACCTAAGTTAAAAACCAATAGTCTTATTTACCATGGAAGAATAGTACTGTTTGCAATTTACTCTGAAATATACCAAAAATAAGATGAGTTGATGGATGGGTAGATGCACAGATTTGAGATAAAGCAAATTCAGTTAACTATGAAGAGTAGGATCTAAGTGGCAGATAACACAGGTGATCACTGTAACATTCCTTCGACTGTACTTGGTTTGAAAATTTTCATAATAAAAGGTTGGGAGAAATGTGACCTGGAAAGAGAAGTAAACGCTCCATTGGGCTGAGGAAGGAAAGCAGGGTGTTACTTATGAACTCGTACATGAATTGAACAAGTGGTTAAAGGCTAACTTTCTGGATCTTCTAAAGAGGGTTTCTAAGTGATTTCTTACTTACTACACTGTGGTCCTTTGGGTTAATATGTAGTTTGGCCAACATCTCAAGGCAGTATTCTTCTAATAGGAAGCTAGTTGGCTTTGACAGCATCCAGCCTGGTGAAGAAGTGGCCGTTTAGATTTGACCCAGTTAAGGGTGAGGTAGAAGAAAGACCTGCAATCTTGGGACCCTACAGTCCTGCTGTAATCAACGACTCATTCCTTCATGTCTTATATCCAAACTTGATTCCCTTTTCCCTTCTAATTCTTCCCACAGCTGCCCAGCCTTTTATTCTCCCCAGCATCACCTCCCTAGCTTTTTCCTATCTTGTACATACTCAACATTGCAATTACACCAACCTTCCGAAAACAAGTTTCACGTTGCTACTCCTGCTCAGAAACTTTCGGTGGCTCCCTGTTGCCTCGGTCCACTGTCTACCTTCTTTTCCTAATCTCATCTCTCCCTCTGATTTTCCACAGTGTCTCAATGGGCTCCCCATCCTTTGACTCAAACCAGTCTCCTCCTCATCCTGGTCTTTCATTCTGTTCCCTTCCCTAGAATTCCTCCTTTTTCCATTTACTGAGTTCTTTAATTCTTCTCTCCCAACCAGCCACACACACCTTTGAGATGCCTCACAACCAAAAGCACACACATTAACATGAGAAGGTATAAAAGAAAATCAGGACCCAGGAAAACACTGAAATGCAAATATGCCAACCAGAGGTTTGCTGGGCTGCTGTGATTGAGATTCAAACAGCAATAGGTTTCCGGACAGCCAAAGTAAAAAGAGAGAGATGGAATGAACAGTCCCCTTTTTTTGTTTGTCTTTGTTTAGGGGAAATCAAGTTTTTCCACTAGTATTTTCCACTAGTAGGTGGTGTCCCCGAAGCCGAACAGTACAGAGATCTAGGTTCCATAAACTGATAAAATCTGAAGGCAAAATAATAAAACGCAATCTCTGGAAGGGGATTCTGCCAGTAAGGAGATAATATTGTATAATTATGTAGGCTTCCGGTGATCTGAATAGTAGATGGACTCCAGAAATACCATTTTCCCCCATTGGGTGTTTTTGTTTCCATTATGAGTCAGACAACAGTCAGTATTTTATTCTCTGTTTAGAGCCTGAAGTAGAGGTATTATACACTGTTGATGACACAGAGATCTAAGTGCTCAGAGGAATTCAGTCAGTGGTAACATTGACAGCCCCTTCCTGCAAATAAGAAGCCTCCCCAAAGAAACCACCCGCTTCTGGGAGCTGAGTGCCCAGGCCTTACTGCAACCTGTGGGGCCCACGTCACGTCCACCCCACACCCACGTCACATGCTGCCTTTGCACGAGATGCTCATTCTCCTGTCCTTCCCACAGCTCTTTGGGGCTGCACTTGACTCTCCAGGGCTTAGCTACATTCAGTTTTATTTTTTATGCTGTCAATTTAATTTTTACGCAGTCAATTTTTTTTTCTCCTAGTCTCACCAGATTATAAACTCTGAGGACAAAGCTCTCATCTCCTACTTTTTCGGGACTCCTCCTCTGCTTAATAAACACATTTTGCCCAATTTTCTGTATTTGAACTTATATATTACACAGTAGAATTAAGTCCTGAATTCAGCCTGCAGAGCCCCTGATGATCGGGTCACCTTGCCCATTTTATTTCTATGCCCTGCTGCTCCTACCTACAGCCTTGACCCCACTCTCACCCCCTAATTACTCCGCCTCCACTCACAGGTCCCTCCGTCACCATTGATACATCACACACTTGTCCCTCCCCTCCGTTGACCTCCTCCACCTCCTCCACGCCTTACAGGGCTCAGTGTAGATAGTCCTACCTCCAGGGAGCATTTGCAGCCATCCTGAAACGTCCAGTAGGTACCCTTCCCTGGTACAGTTGGACCTCCCCGTGCTCATGCACATCATAGCATCACATGATTGCGTTCACCTGATATGGGCCAAACAGGATGGAACCAACTGGAGGCTTAGGGCTATCCCCATTTCATCTCCAGTTGCCCAACACAGTACTTGACCTACTCTGGTCACTTACTATTTCTGGCATTAATGAACGAATCAGTGAAACAAGGGAGTGGGGCAGAAGAGGAAGGGACAGTGTTCCGTCTAGCCCAGGAGGACAGTCTGGTGTTCTGGTATGAGAAGACAGCTGCAGAGGCCACATTCAACTGACACCAGTAGCGACGTGCCAGGCTGTGTCCATGGTCACATGGTCACATCAATCCCTCTTCAGGCTGATCACCTATCGATGGTGCCTCAAAGGCTGAAAGTGGGTGTTGCGGGTCACAGGGAAACCTGTGAGCAATTTGACTACTGAGAACAAGCTCAGGGTGTCAATGTCATGGTAACTCAGTTGGAGACTCAATTAAGGGGTGTCACCATCCAGGAGCTGGCAGCCCTGCAGGAAGTCAAAACCTACGTAACTAGCAGAGGCTGTGCTTTGTTCACTTTGGGATCTGCTGGCCATGACTCTCTGCTTGGAGATCGGGCCAGGTGGAAACGCCCCAGGTTTTGTTCGCTATTTTCTTTGTATCTCCTCCTCTGTATCAGTGTGTAATCCACCCTTCCTCCCTGCTTCTGTGCCTGGCTCCAGATAGCACACATGGAGACTTGTTTTTAAGACATAGACAGATGGGCAGCTCTCTAGAAAGCTGCTCCAAGTTGGAGGGAGGAGACTGTTCTTTTCAAGAAAGAGAAAGTTTCAGAAGCACGAGAATCTACTCTTGCTTTAAGAGCCACGCTGTCTCAGGGCACCACTGCCTCCCCTCAGATATCACATCACGGTGGCAATAAAGGACACAACGTGTAGGCAGCTGGTCTCCCTGGGAGATAAGAGCAATGCAGGAAAGCACCCTGTAAGCACAGGCGCCAGGGCAGAGTTCCAAACTCCCCACATGACTGATCCCATGATGGACGGGTTTCCACAATTTCTCCTTCCTGACTCTGGCTCTCCCTTGCTGACCCATCAGGGTATTCCTAAAGGGACTCACCAGCTGTTCTGCAAGAGCCGCAGTTGCTGGCTGATGACTTTCCCGAACACAAGTAGTTGGTTGATTTAGGGGTAGTCTGTAGGTGGGCGACGAGGGACGCATGAGCTCACTGCAGGGGTGTCTCACCCACAGAGGAGGCAGTGGCCCGGAGGGGCATTGTAGGATGGTTAGCAGCATCCTTGGCTTCTACTCCCTAGATACCAGGATATGCTTAGATACCAACCCCCCTCCGTCGTGACCATCAAAACTGTCTCCACATATTGCCAAATGTCCCCTGGTGAGCAAAATTAATCCCTGTTGAGAATGCCTGATTTAAGTAATTAATTAGCAAAGGAAGAGCATCTTACAGAGGTAGTTGACAAGGAGCAGTAAGAAAGTCTGGAGGTGGGGCACCTGGGTGCTTCAGTCGGTTAAGCGTCTGCCTTCGGCTCAGGTCATGATCCCAGGGTCCTGGGATTGAGCCCCACATTGGGCTCCCTGCTCAGCGGGGAGACTGCTTCTCCCTCTCCCTCTGCCTGCTCCTCCCTCTGCTTGTGCCCTCTCTTTCTCTCTCAAATAAACAAATAAAATCTTAAAAAAAAAAAAGAAAGTCTGGAGGTAAGGTAAAGAAGGAAAGAGAAATTTTTGATAAATATGGTCAAATGTGTCAAGTGTTGAGAAGGTATCAAGGCATGAGCACCCCTCCCCCCCAACCCGGTTTTAGAGACAAGAAGGCTGCAATGAGCAACCAGGAGCTTGTTTCTTGTGTTCCCAAGTTGCTTGTTCTTCCTTCCAGGTTGACTCCCATTGTTCCTTGTCCAGTTCCCTGTACCTCTGGGTTTTAGCCTTTTATTCATGGTAATCTTGGGCTTGGACCTCGGAGCCCCTGGGCACGGGGGAAGGGCTAGCATGGGGATGTCTCTGTGGCTGCCACTGCCATCGGTTCTACAAACCCTAAGGCTGGGTAGAAACTAAAACAACTTTCTAAGTGCAAAATTTGGGAACCTACATTCAGGACAACTTGATGACAGTGTGCTTGCTCAGATCCCCCTACACCCCTGGGAATGCAAGCCTGGGGCACTGAGACAATCCTCCCACAGCCAAGAAATTTGCTTCACTTCCTTATCATGGTTTTCTTAGGAAAAACAAAACAAAATTTCTCAAAAGGTCACAAAATTCCTTCTCACCACTGAATAGTAAAATGTGGCTTTTATGAGCTCCTAGATGTGTTTTGAGAGCGATGCCCAAAACACACAAGCTTTTATTCCTACTAGTTCATACTAGGAGAACTCTCTGGAATAACCCTCTGAAATAATCCTGCACTTTTTGGTTTCCACACTCAGAAAAAAAAAAAAACCACAAAGGTTTTTGTTTTGTTTTGTTTACCTTTAAATCTGAATTTTTACTGGTAAAATCGGTTCCTATTAAGGGAAGTGAAATGCTGAACTCTCCCTTGTCTTTATGAGGGTTTTTTTTTTTATTCTGCCCTCAACATAAGAAGACTCTTGATTACTATGGAGGTGTTCAGACATTAGGTTCCATGGCAGTCACCAAAGAACTTGTTCTATTTCTATTGAAGTTCTACATTTGTGGGTTCACTTTTCACATACATATACTAATGCACCCCAGTAGTGGCCTCTTTGCTCATCAGCAGAAACCCATGGTTGGATCTATTATCAACCAAGCAAGCCTGGCAATAAAGAGGCTGGGGAATTGACCTTTCACACATTTTCACAGAGACGGAAAGAGGCTATTTTTTCAATGCATTCTCCTTGTTTTTTCTTCGACCACCTCTCTTTCATCTGGTTAACTCCAACGTGGTCATGTCTTCATTCTTCTTAGTTTCAGCCTCTGCCAGTCTTCTTCCCTGATTCAATGGCTATTTTGAACTCCCTTTGGCTACATGAATACTCAGTTACCTAATTAACATCTGTTGATGGTGGTAACAGAGGAAGGTGTAAGCCTGAAAAGCCTGCCAGAGAACGTTCACCTCCCAGCCACAGTTCCCATCAGAAAAAAACAGTATTTTTCCTTTAATAAAAGATATGTAATTACCATGACTCTGTGCATCTCTTTGAACATACATCAGTCAGTAGTATATCATGTGTCAGAAAGAACAACCAAAATCCGCATAGATATTTCAAGACATCAGTAATCCCTCTAGAATTCTCCTCACTTAGAACTTTCTGAACAAAGGAACACCTCACAGTTTCAAAGCATTTAGTGTCAGCCACAGACTCTAAAGGCAGGCCTCCTAAAGCTTCCTCTCTGCCTCCAACACCCCTTCACCCCAGCACATCCCACTCCGCCCCTGAGGAGGAATTGTGGGGCCAGTCAAGGGCACAAGGAAGCTACCAGAGTAAGAGGTGAAGAGTTCATTCATTCTTCCATGCAACAATCTTTAATAAGGGCCTACCTCATGCTAGGTGCTGTGAGAGGTGCTAGGATTAAGGGGTAAATATGGGTGCCTGGGTGGCTCGGTTGGTTAAGTGTCTGACTCTTGATTTCAACTCAGGTCATGATCTCAGGGTGGTGAGATTCTCTCTCTCCCTCTCCCTATGCTTTTCCCCTTCTCTTAAAAAAAAAAAAAAAAAAAGGTAAACATATGTGGTCCCTGCCCTTGTAGATCTTAGAGTCTAGTCAGCAAGATTTTCCATAAACAAGTAAAAAACCACATAGATACCAATCATATTATATGTTATGAAGGAAACAAACAGGAATCTGCACCAGAAGAAAAGTGGGGGGACATACTTTAATTAGGGTAGACAGGGAAGGCCATCCTGAAGAGGTCATTTCTGAGCTGGGGCCTAAATGATAAGAGCGAGCCATGAAAGAGCAGGAGGACAACATTTCTGATAAAGGGGACAAAGCATGTGCAAAGGTCCTGGTATAGGAAAGAGCTCCATAAGGGTGGCAGGCTCAGAGCAGAGGCTGGCCACCCATCAGACATGGCAGGCCACAGGAGGGAGTTTGGGTATCATTGTAAGTGTAACAGAAATCACTGAAGAGGGCGCCTGGGTGGCTCAGTTGGTTAAGCGACTGCCTTCGGCTCAGGTCATGATCCTGGAGTCCCGGGATCGAGTCCCGCATCGGGCTCCCTGCTCGGCGGAGAGCCTGCTTCTCCCTCTGACCCTCCCCCCTCTCATGTGCTCTCTCTCTCTCTCATTCTCTCTGTCTCAAATAAATAAATAAAATCTTTAAAAAAAAAAAAAAGAAATCACTGAAGAGTATTAGGAGAGAATACTCAGTTTCAATCCATTTTGCTGTTATATGGAGAAGGTTGAACATGGAAGCAGGAAGACCAGTTTGGAGGTAGTGAGTGCTTTAGATGAGAAGAGACTGTGGACACCAGAGTGTTGGCAGTGTGGAGCTAGAAAGTGAACAGATTTGCTAAACATTTTGGAGGAGAATGGACAGGATTAGCTAATGGATTGGATGTGAGGGTGATGGGATGGTGGGAGGTGGCAAGGTCAATGCTGGTTTCTGTCTTGAGCAACTGGCAAGATGGCGGCTCCATTTTCTGAGAAAGAGGAGCCCTGGCCAGATTTGGCAGTGAGTATAACATGTCCACTTCAGGACCTGTTGACCTAAAGGTGTCTGGGACACTCCTATAGATAATGTCTATAACAGATGTGTAAGGTAGGCAGTTAGATGCGAGTCAGGAACTGAAAGGAGGGCTGGGCTGCAGACTGGGCACCGGGATGAGGATGAATGTTCCTAGGGAGAGAGTGCTGGCAGAGAGGATGGCCCGGGGCAAGCCTGGAAGCACACCATCATTTAGACGGCAGGCAGAGGTCACAGCAGAGACCAAGGCAGGAAGAAAGCTAGTCAGTGTGGTATCAACCGAGCCAAAAAAGTAGAGTTTCAAGAAGGAAGAAGCCTACTATGCCAAATGCTGCTGACAAGTGAGTAAGTTGGGGGCAAAAGCAGGAGCCCCGGGTTTGGCCATGTGGTGATAGTTGGTGACCAGAATAAGAGGAATGAGCAGAGTAAAGCATAGATGATACTTATTATGGGTCTGTTCCATTCAGAGAGGATTTCCTGCTTCTTTTTCGTGTGGCTTGTCTGCCCAGAAGGAAACTCCTAATTAGCCAACCCCACCATCACCCCCCAAAATCCTGGTAAGAATCAGGGCAGAGCTCAGGAAACTGAAGTTATAGCTTGAGATTTGTCTTTGCCTCGGGTGGTATAGAGAAGGGATATCTTTCATCTTCTCATAGAATGGTCAGTTGGAAGACATGAAGCCAGAGAATAGGTCTCAGAAAAGTGGCCAAGCAGCAGGCTGCCATCTTGCTTTGGCAAGGCCCTAAGCTAAGGGGACAAGATGGACCACTCTGACTTACAATAATAGGAGGGATTAGGAAACTGGGGGGTGTGGGTGGGGAAGAAGCAGCACCTATGTTGGCCAAGTCTTTGTCTTGGGGCATTCACATCTAGCAGAGGCTCGGAGGAGAGCTGGGAGTTTGGTTTCTGGTTAAATCTCTCAGTGGGGCATATCCCAGTTTGCAAACAGGACTTGCATTTCACCCCTCCCCTGGTGAGGTAGCCCAGGTGGTTCTGTAGATCTGTGCGGAACTCCCACATTGATGTTAACAGGAAAGCAAATCAAGCAATCCTGAGAACATAAAAACCCAACCCCGAACATTACTTATATACAAACTAAACAGCATGCACCAGAATATAAAGAAACACACACTTGTGCTTAATTGTCACATTGCCCAGCAAAAAAGGCAGGCAATTTGGTCACCTCGAGTGATCACTTTATGATCAAGAGCCTTTCCTTAATTGCCAGAAATGTCTAAGGGCCTCCCCTCCAGGGACACCTGCCAGGATTAGAAAGGAGAACACTCCCCCAAATTCATCTATAATCACAATTTAGTATTATTAAAGAGCAGCCTGCGGAATAAGCCTTGGGGACCAGGGCTCTTGCCCCTGATAAAGGGATGAACAAAAATGGATTGCTGAATCGTTCATTCTTCTTCTTTGCTTATGCCTATCCTTTCCGAAGGAGCACTCTCGAAACTTTGCATTTTCCCTTCAAATGTATCTTGACCTTCCTATGTTGCCACTCCTTTCTCCATGTCTGACTACATTATTAACTGGAATAGTTCAATTAGGGGTTAGTTGCATAATTTAGAAATTTGTGACTTGGAGAGCAGTAGAAATGTTTGTGGGGGGGTGGGGGGAGATAACTCAATCCTGCACAAAGGCCGTAAAGCACACCTACATTCGTGGGACTCCATCCCACATGGAGTCCTGTGCTCATGCTTTTCTCTATGCTTCGGAACGGCCCCTGACCATGGATTCAAATTCTCATCGGTGTAGTTTTATTTTTCCTCTTCAGCTTTTCTGCTCCTACTGATGCAGAAGTCATCCACTCCATTTCCGTGTGGCTATTTTAGACATTATAACGTGCTCATTTAACTTGGTAGTGTATAATAGAAGTCATTATCTCTAGCCCCACCCCCCGCAATCCAAGGCAGCCTTAGAATGCCTTCATTCCAACCATCCTCCTCCCAATTTACATTCTATTTTCATCCAGCATTTTAACTCATTCTTTTTTTAAATCACCATAAGTTGAACAAATTGCTTGCCATTTGCTTTTGGTATCTCCGACCTCCCTTCTGAGATCATTTTCCTTCCTCCTGGAGCATTCCCGTTAGCCTTTCCCATTACTGAGGGTCTGTAGGTGATAAAGTTTATTTCTGCGCATCTGAAAATGTCTTTATCTTGCCTCTGTTTCAGAAGATACTTTCAGGGAGTAAATAGGCTGGCAGGTTTTTTTCTTCAAGACTTGAAGCTGTTACTTCACTGTCTCCCAGCTTCTTTGTTGCTAATGAGAAACCAGCTATCAGTCTAACAGCAGTTACTATTTGGGAAATCCATCTTGTTAATCTGGCTGCTTCTGGCATCTTCATGTGTAAGGTGTCCACAGTCACACAGTGGCTAGATGTCTGCCCTTCATCCTGCGTGGGGATTTTTGCTACTTCTTGAATCTGAGGGTTAATTTTTCAAAAATTCTAGGAAATAATGTGACTCTCTCTTCAAGGATGGCCTCCTCCTTCGAATATTGTAACTCCCTCTCTTTGTTAGCTCCTCTTTGGTTTTATTTTAGCTTTGGGGACTTTCCATTACTTTCTTGTCAGAAGTCAGACATTTAAACATCTTTTCAAAAATATTTTAGTCAACGTTTTAGGTGTCTTATAATGTTTGTTTCGGGCTACTGTTGCATTCTACAGCCAGAAACAGAAGTCACTCAAGACCTTGTTTCCTTTGGATGGATAACTCGCTCACGTGAAGGGTGTGGGCATGATTCAGAAGGAAGCGGGGATTTTATGGGCATGTATCAGTCAGGACCCCAGGAGGGACACAGAAGCCCACTGAGGGATTGCAAGGAGGAAGTTCTTAGAGGCACAGGGAACTGTTGGAAAGGGTAGGGCAGTAAGAGTCAGGGAAACTTCTGCGAGAAGGGGTGATTTAAGGGAGCTGGCCAACAGGCTGTGGCTACTGTCATAAGTCTCTGGGAGCTGCTACCATCGATGCCAGATGCTTGTAGTGTAAAGTGTGTGAATTCTGGGTGCTTGTCCTGCAGCCACGGCTAACCTCGGGTCTGTTTCCCCACACAGCTGTTTTCAGCTGCCGCTAGAGAATAATAGCTTCTTCTCTTGCACCACTCGTGAGAGTGCCCTTTATTGCCTGGCTCTCACTGGGAACCATATGGAGAAAGGTATTCTAGGAGCTGTGTGTAGTTCTGGGCTTTATACCCTTGCTACTCAGGGGAGGATGGAGAAGGAGTAATGGTGATTCCAAGGAGACAGTGATTTGGCACTTGGGTCCTTATGTATCGCTGAAAGCTTCATGTTGCACATATATTATTTTCTTTGTTCCTAATAACATCACGGAGAAGAACAAGAAACATATACCTACTTTTTATTTTTTAAGTAAAATCAGAGAAAAGGATGAAACAGAACAGAGCAGTCTTTTTTTTTTTTAAGATTTATTTATTTATTTGAGAGAGAGAGCAAGCGCGTGCATGCAAGCACAGGGGGAAGGAGCAGAGGGAGAGGGAGAAAGAGTCTCAAGCAGATTCCGAATTGTGCGCAGAGCCAGACGTAGGGCTCGATCTCATGACCCTGAGATCATGACCTGAGCCAAAACCAAGAGTCGGACGCTCAACCAACTGTGCTACCAGGTACCCCCTAAACACACTTATTTTAAGGAACCCAATACCCAGAGAGGTTTACCAACTTTCCCAGAATCACACAGTAAGACAATGGCAGAAATGGGACCAAAATTGAGGTTTTCTGGTACTTAAAGGCTATTCTCTTCATGAAATCAAAACTTAACTTGTAGGAAACATCGGAGATCAATCATTTTTGCAACTTAGACACAGAGCGAAGAAATTTTGCTTCCATTCACCCTAATCTGACCTTTAAGGATCAAGCTCCAGCACCCTTTTTCCTAATAATTTATCCCTTTCAACTCTTCAGCCCAAGAAGCAACTTAACGGATGTGAAGATAGCAAATGCTTCACCAGACAGTCCATTTTCTGATGACCTGCACTTGAAGATGTCTCAGATTATCTGTGCCATGCTCCAGAAGTCACCACCTCAAAAAAACCCATGAACGTTAAGTCCCATTCTCCCTGGATAGGTAACTCATACTCCATTTGTCAAATATCATTCGACAAATATTTCTTAAGCACCTTTTGTGTAAGGCTTACAATTTCTGTGATCATCATAATATTTTAATGCTACTAACTCTGACATTATTAGGTTAGCAAAGTATTTTAAAATATGTCAGTAAAAGTATGCATATTAATTAAAATGTTCCCACATATAAGCTTTATACGAACCTCCCAGGGCTGATGGGAGACAAAAGACTTTTATTAAATACTATTTGATAGGTTAAGTATTTTAGTATCTCTGCCAATCATTGCTATAAATGCATATTGAATAAAAATGAATAAAAGAATATTTATTGTCAAGCTTGAAATGGGTGAAAAAGGGAACTGTCACTGTATTATTTTCTGTTCGAGTCAGATGTCCTCAGACAATAGCAAAAAACAGCATTTTCAAGCAATGGCCACACCCTCTTGCCACTTACTAACATCATGTTTTCATTCTGTGTTTAAACATTCATAATTAGACAGCTGATTCTCTGAGTGGAGAGATGGGGTGCGGGCCAACATGCCTGTAGGTTTTTGTGTTAAAGGAGCGTCTTTTTAATGGCATCCATGGTATTTTCAGTTATTTTAGTTGTTCAAGGACAGTAAGTATGTTCATGACAAGAAAGGCAGGACCAAATGTGCAAAAAGCCACAAGTGAGAGAAGACACCGTCTCTCTCCAATCATACAAAAAGTAGAGTGTCCATAGAGTACACAAACTCTTAGATAATTGGCAAAAAATGTATACTTTCACAATGGGAATGTATGAAAAAATTTCACAGAAGCATGAATGAAAGCTTTAAGAAGTCCAAGTTCTACCCACATTTTGATAACTCTAGCTCCCCACACAAGTATGTGTCTTACAGCCCAGCCCTCACTCCCAGATTTAATCAAGGCAGCCTTACGTGGGTTGAAATCAGTGGAATAAGAAGCTGCTATGTTTTTTGATCTTCTCCATCATGATAAGTGAGAAAGGCATTTGTGATAAGTAAGAAAAACCATCTGATTAAAAGGAAAGTACATTCAGCTAATCACAGAGCTGACCTCACCAGTCAGAGGTTGTACAAGTCAGCTAGCCCCAAGCTGCATCTGGTCGGCACACATATTGTCTACTTTAGCAGTGGCCCCAAAACTGTGAGCCAGTACTTTTAAATATGAAGGTTTCACATTTTGTAAAATGCAGATTTCCAACTTGGGTTTGTTCTTTTTTTTTTTTTTTTTTTTTTTTTAATGACAGCTACCCTCTTTGGACCATATAAAATGCCTCCCTACTGTTTCCACAGCACTGAGGGGATTTTTCTCCCTTCTCACTGTTCCTATGCTTAAAGAACTGCTCTGTTTTCAAAGAGGAGAAAATTAAAGTGAAATCTAGTGAAGTCTAGAATCTCTGTGAGGTTTCTTCTGTGTGCTTGCCTCCCTCAGTTTCCTTACCCTCCCAGCCCCTTCAGATATCCACATTTGTGACCTTGGATTGGGTCTTAACTTTATTGGCCCAATGGCACCACATCAATAGACCATGCAGGGCCAGATCCAGAAAACCAAAGGTAAGAGCAGAATATCCATGCAACTGTGAACTCAGCCTCAGACTGGCATCCGTGCCAATCAAACCATTTATGCAGGCCTAGAATCACGTCTCTCATCTGCCCCTTGGTTTTTATTTAGAAAGAAATTACAACAACCACAATAATGACCAAAAGCAATTTTTTAAAAATGCTATCCCTCAAGAATGTCTTATTTTTAATCCTGATGTACTCACAGAAGAAGAGCCCATGAAGATAAGCGATGGCTCATAATTGTAGGACCAGAGGCCTTTTGGGGACTTGGAGAGTCTCCCAGTGTGAGGATCAGTGTTGGGACACCACGGTGTAGGGAAATTGAGTGATAAATGATCCATGTGGCACATCCAATAATTTTAAGACTTTCCTGGTCAGGACTGAAAATGAAACCACCAAGGTTGCTTAATGGCAGGTTCTAGAACTGCATGTATGTGGGTGCCCGATTATAGATAAACCCACCGTTCAAGTTTAGAAGGGCCATTAGGTCTGCTGGGGGCTAAGCAGAATACAAAGAGCCCACAGCAACAGAAAAGGGAAAGAAAGCCCACATTTGCTAAACTCTTAACCATGTGCTTCACACAGTGCTGGGCACATGACATATATCACAACCACATCAAGTTGTCTCCCTAAAAGTAGGCTCTGGCCAGGAGCACCTGGATGGCTCAGTTGGTGAAGCGTCCGACTCTTGATTTGGGCTCAGGTCGTGATCTCAGGGTTGTGGGATCGAGCCCCTGGTCGGGCTCTGTACTCAACGGTGAGTCTGCTTGAGATTCTCTCTCTCTAACCCTGGGCTCCTCCTCCCCCCAAAAGTCTTCCCCATCTACGCAAATTCACCCAGTTTCTTATGCTAAATATCAGGGGAGTGATCTTGGATTTTTTCCTTTGCCTTATCTTTTAATCCATCAGCAAGTTTGTAAATTCTACCTCCAAAATACTCCTGCAGTCCCTCCATTTCTGCCCATCTCCACACCTACCTCCCTGGCCCAAATACCAGGACTCCCACCGGGATGCTTTCAATGGTGTCCTAATTGGTCTCACCACCTGCGCAATGTTCTGTAGATGACAGCCAGAGTGGGCCTCTCCTGATACAAAGCGGGTCATGTCACACCCCAGGAACAACTCTGCAAAGTCTTCCAGTGGTAAGACAAAGAGGATGCACAATCCTCAGCCTGGCCCCCATGGGACTGCAAGCTCCCACAACCCTACCAGCCACTCTCCCACCTAGTTGGCATGTCTCCCTTGCTCTCCCTTCCTCCAGGGCCCCGAGTTCCTTCCCACCCCAAGGGCTTCACGGGTGTGCTGACCTCTGCCTGAACTCCTTTTTGCCCTGCTCCCTACCTGCTAACACAACTCATCCTCAAAGAGGCCTTTTTCTGATACACAAGTCCATATTAGGCACTCCTGCTGGTCTTTCTCCTAGGATACTTAAAGTTTGTCCTTATACTTTAATTTGGGGGATTGTTTAATATCTGCCCCTTCATACGTTCGGTGAAGGCGGGGTTCTGTCTGTATCCTACATCATCTGTCCCCATACACACAGCGCAAAACAGACGTGAACAAGACACTCAGCAAAAATGTTTTGCTTCTCTTTAGACTCCTTCATTCATCCCTCCCTCAAAAGCACAGGGAGAAGGGCAACAAGGATTTAATCTAAAAAACAAAACAAAAAAAGTCTGCAAAGATACACTCCAAGCTCAGGTAGAATCACTGAGCATAAAAGCAGGATCCCCACTTTGAGCAAAGCTTTTACTCTCACTCCCACAGACGGACAGCCACCTAGTCTCATGCGGCTCAGCATGCATGAGCTCCCTGGAGAAAGAGCTCTTTCTTGTCCCCATGTGCTCACTCCTCCTTCGCTTTGCTTTTGGGTGAAACGTTAGAGAAAATGGATGAATCTCGTGAGCATATGAAGGTGAAAAAGGATACAGCTGGTAAATAAGTAAGGCTACTGGTAGGGTGGTGGAGTCGACTAGATTTAGGAATTAGTTGACAAAGCAAGCACCTATATACACGGATGTGCCCATGAGATTATGAGGGGGTTGCAGGGCAGGGCCAAGAATGCAAAACTCAAGACAGAAAGTGTCTGAGAGCTAGGAATCCATGGGATGTTGGATGTGTGGCTTGGGGATGAGTGGAGTCACCATCCAGGAGACTAGACAATGCCCTGCAGAAATATTCCATTGCCCGGTAATGCAAGGACCTGGAGGTGAAAGAGATGGTTGCCATGGAAGTAAAGATGAATTAGACAAACTCGAACTTACACTTAGGCACAAAGGACTGCTCTGCAGCAGGGAAGATGCAGAGACCAGGAGAGGGGGTGGGGGCAGGTGGAAAGCCCGTGGGCAGCCCCCTCCTCCAGGTGAGGATGGGGATCCACAGCTGTCTTGGAGTGGCTGCCAGTAGGCTTCCAAAACAGCCAGAAGCATGGTGTGGCTTTTCTGTGCTGACTCTCTCATCAGGCAGGGGATGTTCCTTGGAATCTGACAGAGAAGGCTCTCCTACCTGGGCTGCTCTTGGGCATTTTCACTTCTGTGCTGAGATTGTGGGACGTTAGCTCTTTCCTACGCACTTAGGGTTTTTTTCTTTATCTTGGTATTTTGGAGGGTTTTAGGATCCTCTGTTATGAGTTTCTCCATCTGGTTATTCTCCAACAAAAAGTCATTCTTCTTATTGGTTGTATTGCACATGGTTGCCATGGAAGTAAAGATGAATTACATCACACAGGAGGGGAGACCCACCAGCATACCCTCAAGGGCACGGAATGATTTTAATTATTCAAATGCCTAGTAACTTCTTAGAAGATATATATATTGTTTTGATCATTAAAAAAAAAAAAAAAAAAGCTTTGACCTTAATTTTGAAATTGGGATGTATTTTCTAAGGGGTGTTCTTCTATTTAGAAAGCAGCCTGTTGTTAGAGAACCACGGGATAATGGAATTGTGAAAGCAAACCACTCTTCAGCACACACTGGAAGTTCTCTGAATCAGGATTTTAAAAAATAAAAAAATAAAAGATAAACTTTGGCTATTGTGTTTCCTGCTCTCAAGAGATGAAGCAAGCAGGCACCGTGATCGCTTGGTTCTAATTACATAAAACTGTGAATGGACTGGTAATCCTTTGGCAGTTCATTATCACAATCTCCCCTATTTACCTTAAGACTTCCTGAGGGGCAAGATGGCTTTATTGTCCTTCCTCAGTTAACTCTGCTCCCTAATCCTGGTTTAGCTTCGGATTTCACTGCTGAGCCTGAAGGATTCATTCAACTTCTCACTGTTTCCCAGGTGAATGCCCTGGGAGAGCCTAAACTCCTTAGATTAGGAACTGAATAGAATGAATAAAGGTGTAGCTAAAAATGGTTTAAAACAAGAGGACAACCCATAAATAACCCCGAAGACCCATTCTGACCTTCTGGCCTCCAGAACTACACGATAATAAATCTGTGTTGTTTTAAGCCTTTAGGCGTGTTACTTTGTTAAGCAGCAAGAGGAAATTAACACATACAGCATGACGAAGGCTCTACCACCCCTTACCACCATGCCATCAAACCGCCCTTGAGCAAGTCACTGGAGAGTTCAATATTGCTGAAGCCAATGGAAAATTCTAATTCAAGTCATCTTACAATGTCATCATACTTGACCTCTAGAAGTTTTCACATGCAATACTTCCTCTTTCTTGAAACTTTTGTATACTTGATTTCTGGGAGGCCAGAGGGCACTGGGTTTCCTCCTAACTCATGAGCACCTCCTTCTCAATTTCCTTTGTAAAATGCTCCTGCTTCCCCTCCTAGGCACAGGAAATGGAAGGTTCTAAGGCTTCGTACTGGGGTATCTTCTCCAACCTTACTTACTCTTTAGGTGATCTTATTTAACTTGAAAAAAAATCATTATGATGAAGACAACCAAGGTTATGGCACCAGTGTGGGAATCTCCTTCATACTCATATGTACAACTTGCCTATTCTGCATCTCAGTTTTGTTGTCTGTTAGGCATCTCAAACATGTCCAAGCAGAACAAAATTTCCTGTGGCTCCCTCCCTCACTTTACCCAAATTTCTGTGAAAACATCAGCTTACCATAGAGACATCCCCTGGGCACTCTGATTATGCTATACCTTATAGACCTACTAGTTCTAAACACACACACACACATACACACACATACACACACACATACACACCATGCTCTGTCCCCTCACCCTGCTTTATTTTTATTTTTAGTACTTTCCCTAAAGTACCTGACATCATTTATTCTTTATTCATTTGCTTGTCTTCCCCACTAGGATGTATATATTCTCCACAAGGACAGATTTCTGTGGTTTGTTTTTGCATCCTTAGTGCTTAGAAGAGGGCCTGGTACATAGAAAGCACTCTATAAATGCTTGTTAGCACTGCCCCATGTTAAAGTTAAATGCCTTGCTTATTATTATATGTATTAGCTGGTTATATATTATATAAAAATATAGAGATATAATATAATGTAGGCTTCCTATAGTGAGATAACATTTGATAAAAATGGTGTCAATCAAGGTATGGTTTACAAAGGTATTTTTTGAGGCGAGTATATTTCCAACTATCTCACTGTATGAGAGCTGCATGGTTTCTGTTAATTTTGAACTGTGCTTCAAGTGTCCTCAGATGGATCTCCCTTACCACCCTGTGAGTGACATGGGCTGGGGCACTCTATCAGCAGGACATACTTTGGCTGGTATCTTATGTCCTGGGGAAACAGAGATGGATGGGAGGTGGAGTCTCCCGTGGGAACCTTGACCAGGTCCCTCTTTTTTTTCAGATGTGGACTTTCTGGGGAATAATAACTGGAGGGGGGGAATTGTGTTTATATTTTTTTACTGCCACAAATGTTCTCTCAAAGATGCTGCATAACACAGCCTCTGCTTTTAATAAGTTAAAAGACTGAGTGGAAATATATATATGTGTATGATATACATATCTATCTATATATTTATCTATCAATACATATATATATAAAAGATTAGATATAAAATATCTATAGTTTAAGCTTCTTGAGGTTCGGAAACCAACCTAAATTGTTCAGGTTGCCCCCAAGGAGAGTTGATCATTTCTCTTATCACTCCATAGAGATTTCTCTTATTCTCTTATCTCCCCATAGAGATGAAAACAGCTCTATGTATATCATAATGGCTTTTTAAAAATGAATAATTCTTTATTTTGTCTTTTAGATTTGAACTGAGCATTAAAATCATCTGGGAGTCCTCTTTTCAAGTATATGCTCAGTTACTCAGGAGGTCTTAACCTGAGTCCCATAAATGGAATCTATAGACTCATAGATTTCCTGATTCACAAAAAGATCTATTCCCAAAGGCTGAAAAACACTGAGCTACACATAGATACCTAGATTGTGGATCTCCTCTGCTCAGAGAAATGGTGGGGTGAGGAATCAGGAAGGCATGGGGGATGGGGTGGTAACTTGTGATGACAAAGGGTGGCCCTTTGGTATGGACGTGCCCACAGATGACCTTCTTTACTCATCATAGTTCACCTACCACTGCTTAGCAGCCTAACTATGTCACAGCAGGCTTATGAGTGGGAGAGAAAAATCTGAGATTGGGTCTGAATTTAGGGAGAGACAACATCTTGCATGCTATGAGTGAGTAAGAAACTGAAAGGTACAGAGTTGCCCTGTCTTGACATTATGACTCCCCAGCACACCCCCAGAGAGAGCCCAAAGGCCTTCTAGATTGTTTAGTCATAACACACCTGTCGGTCAAAACCAGGCCAGGACACAGGGAACATAGAAGCCCTCTTCCTGTCCACGTCTTTCATTTGGCAATAATTACACACTGTGGCTTGACACCTCATATGGTGATATCTTCTATTAGTATTAACTATTATTTTATTATTGCACCTTTGTGTGTATATACTAGGCTCAACCAGATTTAAGATTTAACCAAATCAAAAGCTTTGTCAAATATTGACCATGGTGCTACACACACAGTTGGTACTTAATCATTTTTTCAAATGAATAAATGACAATGCATGAAATAAGTAAGACGCTGTATCTGGCACTTGCTCCAAGGTAAAGAGCCAAAGTAAGGCCTGTCTCTTGAAAGCAGGTTATTTTGAAACTTCCTTTAATATCGATGAAAGCTTTATCAGTTCTAAAATTCTGTGACCATGCATTGAGAGTTTTATATGATGATAACATATCTACACCATCCTTAATACTTTATAAAGTGCTTGCACACATGTTCTCAATAACTGTGTACTATTTTAAAATGTAGAGGGGCTCTGAGGGGGTTCTCTGATCTATTTCAACTCTCCCCGGTGGCTACCTGAACAATTTAGGTTGGTTTCCAGAGAAATAAGTTCCCTAGCTCCCTTCAGGTTAGAATCTGATGGTTTCCTCAGTTACTGAGTCCTCTTCCTGCTATTTAAGTCTGTGTGCTCTCATTCTATCTTTAGTAGTCATTTAGATAAGACCTGGGGAGTTAATGTTTTCCTGGCGAAACCTGGAAGAACACTTTGCCGTTCTTCTTCTTCTTTCATGAAGATTTGAGAACGCTTAGCAATGAAAGAGGCAGGTTGATCTACTTTAAATAAGACAGTCTGGCTCTAATGGGAGTTCTTAGGGCACCAGCCAGTGGCAGCCTGTCAATGGTGAATACAAATATCTCACTGATGTTACTATTTGGTTTGAATAAAAAGCACCGGTAGAAAAATGTCCATTAGAGATGACAGTCGACTTTGAATGGCCTTACTTCAATAATGAGTCTCCAATGAGCTAGAAGGATCGGGCTGGGAGGATTCCAAAGACCTGATGAATCATTAAGGGGTTAGAACCACACTGTGGCAAAGGGGAGAGTGTTATTTCTTAATTTGACAAATACTACTCATTAAACCCAGGGCAGCATCACAGATGGCAATGGGAAAAATATTCCAAAGCTAAAGCTAGAATAGCAAACATAAGTACTGTTGTGGAATGAAAGAATCTTTCAGGAAAGCATGCAACTGGTTATGTACAGCAATAATCCTTATACTGTGGAAGAGAAAAGGGGGTGATTCCCTTTAGATCAGGGCCAGCCACATATGGAGGCAACTAGTATGAAGTGTCCAGGCTGACCCCCCACCATCACTCTGACTGTCACAATGGTGGTTTCCAGGTACTCACTCCTTTGGATTGTCATGGAAGGACACTGTTAGCACGTAGAGTTGACAAACTAACCCAGTAATAGTTATTTCCATATTCATTCATACTGGTATCTGAGAAATTAGCAGAGAGCATTCCTCGAGGCAACCGATCAGGGGGATTCAATAGTAAGAAAAAAAAAAGTCCAGACTAAGGGACATGATCTGAGAAAGAGGCATGAGATGCAGTCTTGAAGATCTTGGGTTTGGAGCAGAACACAAGGAAGCATGGAAGTTTGGAGGTGACCACATTAGGGATACCCAATGCTGGTTTTGCTGATGCCAACATTTTTCCATAATGGCTCTGTTGGGAGTTTCTCCAATTAAATGAACAGAAAACAGAAGAGTCTGTGTCTGACCCAAGGCAGTTTCCTTCCCCCTCTCCTCTCTTTGTCACCAGTATCACTCCTCCGTGGACTCTGGCCCTTTCTCTCTAAAGCTCTCTAAGGTTAAGCCTAATTGATTGACCATAGGACAAGGAGCAGGGTCAACAGAAACTCCCACTGTGAAGGCACAAAATAATCTTAAGACCCCTGTTGTACAATATCTGCCTTAATTAGTTTACCGATATGTTGTACATTATCCAATTATCTGCTTCCAAAATTACCAAAAGTCCATATGGCTGTTTAGCAAGGTCACAAATGCCAGGCATTGCCATTGCAAGTGTTTGGAAGAAATCCAACTTCATGTCTATGTGGAAAATGGAACCCCAAAGAGGTAGCAAGCTTGTAATGGTTGTAAGAGGACTTCTACATAAGCTCACAAAGCCATGAAAAAGGTGTTCGATATATGTGTTTGGCTCCAAATTAAAGATACTTCCTTCACTCTTGCCTTTTCATTTTAGTAACATCTAGCTCAGTCACTTGTCCCAAATCACTTCATTTTCTTAAGTCAAGTTTTGGCTTATTACCATACAGATGGGGATTCTGGATTTCTTTTTTTAAGTGAGAATTCTCAGTTTGCTATGTTAATCAAGCAGAGTGACATCCTTTTTGATTGCCTGGTGAATTATGAAACCAGATCGAGTCACAGATTTTGCACTTATTGTAACAAAAAGCAAGGAAGAGTGAGTTAGTCTTAAATCCAGCTGTCCCATTTATGAGCTTGGTAGCCCCTAGGCAAATTGCTTAACCTCTCTGAACCTTTTATTTTTTTCTAATTTATAAACATCAGGATATGGTTGTCATCTAAGGAAAGTTGTGGGAATTAAATGAGCTCATGTTTGAAGAACAGGCTTAGCACAGTATATAGTGCCATTAAAAATCAGGAATATTTTCTACATGTGTGTCTCAGATTAATGTTAATGGGAATTTGGGAAGGTGAGGAGGTGGTTTGACCAAAAGAAGGTAGTGGGAGGGATTCGTGAGAGGTGGGACTTATTTAATATATAGTTTTTTGTCCTGAACTCTGAATTAGGTCAGAAATTGTGTATCTTTGTCAATTAATAATCACTAACTCACTGAGTACATATTTAAAGTGAAAGTACATTTTTCTGGGGGCAGGGCACATGAAGGGGCAGAGTTAACAGAGTTGCTTTTCCAAACTGGTAATCATGTGAGTTTTAAGACAATTGGAAGGGTTAGGAGTGGAAGAAAGTCTGTGAACTTGAAGAACCTTCATATTCTCCCTTGAGGTGTCCCCTGTTTTTTTTAATGTCATTTACTTTGCAGAATCTGAGACCTCCTTCCAAACTCCTCACTAATGTGGAAATGCATTTGTAAATATTGAGAAGCTGAGCTGGGACTCTGAATATGTCCTGCATACATGCAGTGCCAATGACTCAGACCTCCTCTTTCATCCAAGATGGGGCCAACCATGTACCAGCATGGCTTGTCCAGCTCACTGTTCCTGGCATTCAGATACCAGTGACCTGAATCTCTCAGAATAGCTTCTGTTTACTATTCAGCCCCTCAAAAATAAATGCGTGAATAAAAAACCAAATGGGGATAACTCCAAAGAGACAAGTAAAGAATAAGTGCATTTGCAACGAATGGTCCTAATCAAGTGTTAGCTAAAGAGCTGCTGATGAGCTGGGAGATGTTCTTTGGGTGTTGGGGTCGATTTTTCATAAAGGTGGCTTGACTTCTTTCCTAGATCAGAATTTCATTACATGTTATTCACTGAAGTCACTTCTCTTTCAGGACTGCGGCTGCCAAGAAATTGCCTGTCCTTACGGTTGGGTGTCTTTTCAATGACTTCAGAGGCAACTTGCAAACAGTGTTGCCTGGACATCCCCTCTGCTTGCAGTGACTCCAATTACAGTAGCTGTTTTTGCTCATTTTGTATCCTCACTGTGCTCTCTATTTATTTATTTATTTAGAGAGAGCACGAGCCAATGTGCGTGAGCGGGGGGAGGGACAGAGGGAGACGAAGGGGGAGACTCTCAAGCAGACTCCCTGCTGAGCATGGAGCCCAACACAGGGCTCCATCTCACAACACTTAAGATCACGACCTGAGTGGAAATCAAGAGTCGGATGCTCAACTCGCTGAGTCACCCAGGTGCCCCCTCACAGTGCTCTTTAAATAAATAGTGATGGGATGGAAAAGGAGTGAATAGGATGATGGGGACCGAGACGTTTGGAAACATAAATAAGGCACTTTGGAGTTCTTGGTACAGAGCCTGATGCCTTTCCAAGGTCACTGAATTTGCCCTTTACTCACCATTGCATGATTCAACCATACTGGAAAGATACCATCTAGGGCCTTAGGGTAAACGAGCTCTCGATCGTAGAGAAAGAGGATCCAGAATGACAAAAATACAAACTGGAAAATGAAATACAAAAATAGCATCATTAAGTCTGTTTTCCATCAGAGCTTTCTAAGTTAACAAAGGAAACTTGGAGAAATAAAAATAGAGACCAGTTTTAAAGATATCCTATAGACAGGTTATAGAAATGTAAAATGAAGACAAACTTCCTGACTGTTGAATTGCTATGTCCACACTCTGGGCATTCCAGAGAATTGGGGATCAATTATTCGTCCTCGTGGCAATCAGGGAGGATATAGATAAACAGGATTCACAGACCATTAAGTCATTTTATTTTAACCAATGACCTCTCTAGTCTAAGCTTTCACCAGGAGTACTGAGATCAGCCACATGGGGTGGTCTGAGTCTTACACTTTCCTTGCCCACCCTCTGAGTAGGCATAACAAGGGGACGCAGGGAGACTGGGAGAGGGCAGAAGTGACAAGGGCCCAGGATAATTCACAAGCTAGTTAATGAGAGTTGCATCTCCCCCTTGCTCAGAGCTTTGGAACGATCCTCATCCTCTCATGCCCCTTGGCTGTCTTATCAAAGTGTCTCTCCTCTGTGTTACAAAGTCAATGCAGAGATGGGGGAAAAAATAACCATTAATTTTCCAATCTTCCTATCTTCTTAAATTCCAAAGACTCCATTTCTAAGCCCTAAAAAAAAAAAAAAAATGAATAAACTCCATTGCTACTAAAAACCTGGTCTTTAGATGTATGGGAGTGGAGGAGGAGGTATCCTGCGAAGTAAAACTGGAATGCCAGGACTTGCTCTGTTATCTGAGAACTCGTCAGTGTTTGGGCAGTTTCATTTTGCTTTTAAGTCTGAAGTCTCAATACTGTAGGATGCAGGACAACGACAGGCGGAGGGAGGCAGTCATTTCTAAGCATAGGCCCTGCTGGGCAGCCGGCAGGCTTGATCTCAGTTTGTTTCCATTCTAACCAATGAATGAAAACAGAAGCAGTGTCATCGAAACGTGGGCAGTATCAGCAAATACGCTCACTGTCGCTGGCATATGTCGGGCCCCCTTCCAGTGTCCATTCATTCAGCAAAATGAATGAGGTACTCACTGTGCACCCCACACTAGATTATTTTGGACAGACTCTCTTGCTCTCTCCCCAATTGTCTTTTCCACGAGCCAACTCTGAAGTTCTCATACCCTCTCCCCACCCCTTTTTTTATGGTTTCCACTTGCAGAAGTAACATATGCTCATTGTAGCAAGTGAAACAAGATGTATAAAAGGGAAAATGAGTCATCTGTCTCCCCAGCACCCTGCATTCCCAGGACTCTGGTGGAGCCAAAGCTATCTTAGTTGTAGTTTGATTAAGAAAGATCCTTCAAACTTCCCCATTAGACATCCACAAGGATCTTGAATCAAACTTTTACAAAGATAAGAAGGCAGTGATAATTCTGGTCAGTAATGAGCCTTCTTTCCTGATGACACTGGGCAACATGGCGCAGTCCTCAGACAAGACATTCATGCAAATGCACTTGCTCTGATTCACAATAACGGGCACCTGAACAGCCTTGCTGCCCAGGAGAGGTGTTGTTCATCCAAATGGACATGTGTATTATATCACTAACACATCTTTGTGACTTACTGTGGAGATCGGAAAAGCCAGCGTGGTAAAAAGCAGGTCTCTGAAGGCGGTCATGAACTTAATGTCTTTTTCCCCCTTAATTCTTTTTAGCACATCTTCCATGCAGGCGACCCCGTAGAAAATGGCCTGCAAGAGCTAAATTCATTACAACAAATGAGGGCATTTTCATTTGCTTTAATTAATACATTCTTCACTGACGTAAAGCTCCATCCCTCTGGGAGCAATGTTGATTTGAGAAGGAGGGGGCTGTTGGCTGTGTTGGTTGAGAGCCAATTCAAGGGCTGGTCTTCCAGCTCAGTGGGCCCTGACCTTGCTCGCTAAAACTGATTGAGTAAAGTCGTTTAGGGGATAATAATGTGTACAGTATTTAGTGTAATGGACTCGAGCTAAAATGGAAACAAAATAAAGAGTCAGCTTAAAAGGAGAATGTAATGAGAGATACCTTAGCTGCACGGAGGTAGGCAAAACCAAATAAACAGCACAAGGGCAAAGAGCCAGACACAATGGTGGACATATTCTGGCCTCTTCCCAGGAAGAAAAAAAAAGTTAAATGCCCAGTGCTGCAATCTCATTAAAGAAGCTGGAATCAGGGTCAAGAGCGCCACAAAGGAGCTCTGTGATCTCCTGAGGGAGATTCACAAAATGGCGTCTTGCTTATCTGAGAGAGAAGCCAATGTCCTTCTCTGATTGAAAGGGGGTGCCTGAAGGCCTTACAAAGAAAATCTGGCTAAGGGAGTGATTTAAATCCACAGGGATAGAGCAGGCCAGGGGCTCTGGTGCATCACTAAGTACCATGAGGTCCTGGAGGTGAGGTCAAAGAGAAGTAGGGCCCTTTTCAGCAAAGTAAGACCAGCTAAGGGCAAAGTGCCCATTCTTACTGTTTTGCACAAATCTGTGGCTTTTGATTGAAGGCCTCATGGGTCACAATACAGAGTTATGGTTGGTTTTGATTGTACTTGCACTAGATCCCATCCTATTCCGTGAAAGCTCTGGGTACAAAAGGGGCAATCAAGACTCTGCTCTGAGAGTATGAATCAGGCAAGGTCTGGAACCTAGGGCATTGCTCTCAGGTTGGATCAGGTTGGCTATTGGGGAATGACCTCTAAGGTCTGAATTCTAGGAAAAAGAAGTTCTAGCAGAGCTGGCCTCCTCCCATTCTTTAGCCTGAAGGGGTGGGTGAGGGAGGATCCAGAGGTGAATTGGGCCAGCCATATGCCCAGCTGGGTCCTCAGACCAGCAGCACCAGTGTCACCCAAAAGCTTGTGAGAAATGCAGGACCTCAGCCCCACCCCAGACTATGGAATCAGAATCTCTGGGAGTGGGGTCCAGCAACTTGTTAACAAACTCCTTAGGTGATCCTTACATATGCTAAATTTCTGGAAACGCTCACTGGATTAGACATAAATTTATCACTGAAAATTCCTATTGACTACTCAAAGCCATAATAACAGACTTTCATTGATTTCTTGTTATATGTCAGGCTCTGATCTAGGTTTTTAAATTTCTCATCACCACTTTATGAGGTAAGTCTTATTATTGTGCTCTCTCCCAACCCATTTTACATATAAGGAAACTGAGGCATAGAGACATAAACAAACTTCCCTTAAGTCTCATGGTGGGTAAATGGGGATTCAAAACCCAGAGTCTGGTTCTTGAATCAGACTTTAAAAAAAAAAAAGTCAGGTTTCTTTTGTTTTTTTTTAATCATTTATTTGACAGAGAGAGAGTACAAGCAGGGGGAGCAGCTGAGGGAGAGGGAGAAGCAGACTCCCCACTGAGCAGAGAGCTCGACACAGGGCTTGATCCCAGGACCCCAGGACCATGACCTGAGCCAAAGGCAGATGCCCAATCAACTGAGCCACGCAGGCACCCAAAAGTCAGGTTTCTAAGAACGGTTTAGGTAAAACACCGTGGGAGGTTGGAAGAAAGGCAACTATCTCTTGGTGGGAGAATTAAAAATGACTGTGAAAAACACTGATGCCTGATTTTCAACCTATCCCCCCAGAGATTTTAATTTCCTAAGAGGTGTGGCCTGGACTTCAGGATTTCTAAAAATTCTCCCAAGTGATTCTAACTGGGACCACTAAGGTTGAGAACCAGTTGCGTAGAGGAACTTCTGTTTGGACATTTGGATCTGGCCTTCCCAATAGAGGTGGGACAGTGAAGATCCAGGGAGCGAACCCTCCTGGTGGGATGAGCTTGGAGAAAGAGAGAGAGAAGTGGAAAGTGAATGCAGGGGCAATGCCCTCATCTACAGGGCATGAGGGGCAAGGGGACAGCAAAGTAGCAAAGAATGATCAGCTGGTAGAAAACCGAGAAGGTACAAGAGTCCCATGGTCCCTGAAGGGAGGAGGAAGTTTTGAGCCAGAAGGGTGGTTCCAGAGAGGGGTGGGCAACAGTTTTACATGTCACAAAGAGGTGGCCACCCCAATACTCATCATCTACTTTTTTTAAAAATTTTTTTATTGTTATGTTAATCCCCATACATTACATCATTAGTTTTAGATATAGTTCATCATCTACTTTTGACATTCAGCCCTCGGGCTGTAGAATTTGGAGCAGTCTTTTGTACATGGATGTTAGAGGAAGTCACCTCCTCCTCCACTCTTTCCACTCCCCCAGAGCAGCTCTCACCTCATCCCTGGTTTCACTTCCAGCGGTTCAGGCCACAGCAGGCAGCTGTTTTAGTTAGGAAGGCGGGCATGGGGCCTGGGCCCTGGCGCGGAGGCCCGTGCTCTTCTATCAACAGAGCAATTAATCACGTACTGAGCACTGAGCGTCTGCCAGGTTTTCCGTCTTTGGGGAGAGGCTACCTCCACCCAGCATGTGAAGTCCGTGTGTGACCACTTTCCTTAGCAAGAGCTTCCTAGAGTCACCATGAGTCAAGCTCGTCCTAACTTTCTCTGGCTCTTCCCAAAAATGTGGAAATTGGATTGGCAGGAACGAACACATGACTCAGAGCCTCCCTGGCTTCTCCTTCAACAATAAAACTTTTCTCCACACTGCAAATTTGCCAATCACCTCTCCACCTCTCCCCACACACACTCCCACCCCCCACCGCCAGCCCCACTCACATGTATATGCTAACTGTGTACGTGGAGCAGCCTCGTCCCCACTGATCTCAATCTGCATTGACATGCCATCAACTGTATGAACAAGGAATATTTGTGGAGCCCTCACAAAGGAACTCAGGAGGGAGGCGCTAGGGTGTTGCCAAGAGAAATAAGCCAGAACTAGGGCAGAGAGGAGCCACACAGCAGAGCTGGAGGGCAAGGAGAGGGAGGCGCCATGAGCTCCTTCAATGGGGAGGTTTCTTGGAGGGCCCTGAGGACAGGTTAGTATCAACTCACCCAATGCGACATGGGTCTGCTCATCCCCTAACGACAATACAATGAAGTGTTTGTAAAACAAGCACAGAAAGAACAGTCAAGGGGGAAAATGGTAGCTATCAGGGACTGAACTGTGTCCCCTCAAAATTCTTATGTCGAAGTTATAACCTTCAGTGGTTGTATGTGGAAATAGGGTCTTTAAAGAAGTAAATACGCAAAAACAAGGTCAGTCAGGGTGGGTCCTGATCAAGTATGACTGGTGTCTTTCTAAGAAGAGGAGACTAGGATGCAGACCACATGCACCATGAGGCAGGACCACGTGAAGACACGGGGAGAAGAAAGTGGCCATCTGCAGGCCGTGGGTGGGGCTTCAGGGGAAACCGACTCTGCAGACGTCTTGATCTTGGACTTTCAGCATCTGGAACTGTGAGAAAATTAATTTCTGTTGTTTAAGTCACCCAGGCTGTGGTACTTTGCTTTGGCAGTCCGAGCAGACCAACACAGTAGTGATGAAACAAGATGGCAACAACCGGCCTCCTTTGAAGAATATCACAACAAAATGACTGTCATTTACATTTCTCAACTATTTGGGCTGCCCAAGAAAGCAGAGCTGATGGTATCTCGATCAGGGTTTATTTCAAGCTACAGCTCTGTGATTTATCTCTTCTACCAATTCTTTTCTAAGTCTGTTTGTTCCTTGTGCCTTTTTCTGAAATGTTGCTGGTCTAAGTTTGTTAGCTGGCTTCCGTTTTTGCTGCTCGCTAAAAAATTTACCACCTGGGAAGGCTGAATTACATTTTTTATAAGTAGTGCAATTTAAGAAACCATAGCTAAAGGAAATTTTGTTTTTACATTCACGTGTCTTCACAAGATTCACAAAAATCTTGAAATGATGGAAACTTCGCCTTTCTAAGTCATCAAGTTAATTTCTTTGCCTTTAAGCCAGAACCTTCTTCAACTATCTCAGGAAATGAGAATTTCTTCTATTTAAAAAATAATTCCAGAGAGGGAGATTCCACAAGTTTCCTGAACAAGACATTACAAATCTTATTGGATGAGTCAAGTCACCCAACGCCCAGCCCAGCTCTGTGCCTGACTTGAACAGGCTGGGACTTTCTTAGGTCTTGCCTTTGAAATGATGCAAGACTTGCAGTGGGAGACTATGCCAGAATAAAAGAGCAAATGGAGACTAATTGTGGTGAGTATTTTCTATAACTGTGGCAGTGAGGGTAGTTTGGGGGCAGGTAGAGGAAGTCTTTGCTAAAATAGATCTGCACTATATATGTAATAGACTGTTTCAAGCATCATTCATGTGCATTTAGCTTAAGTAAAGAACTGAGATAAAAAACACAGAAGAAATGATATGAAGAATATAGGCTGGCATGAAGAGGAGGGGGAAAAGAAAAGAGAAGAAACCAAGAGAACACTGAAGGACAGGTTGGAAAAAGAATTCTAAGAATGTTCAGCCAGGGTTGCATAGCGGCTGACCACTGGCTTCAGAGTAACAGCAGGATGGGTAGGCTGTGGGTAGGCTCCCTTACAGGTGGGCTGGGGTTCCCTAGAAAGTGACTCTGACCAGGTAGACCCAGGTTCTGGTCATTTATTCGTGCAACCAACATTCACAGAGTGCCTGTTAGGTGTCAGAGACTCAGAAACTGTATTAGACATAGTACAGGCTAGGGCGGGTTCTGTGCTCATGTGTCTTTATTAAGAAGAAGAGAGGAGAAAGAGGAGGAGGAACCCTTTCTGTATGTTTACTATTTTACATCATGTAGGTCAGGTTCCTTGGGAAACAGAAGCAGATTCTTAGATCTGCCTGCAGAGTGTTCATTGAGGAGTGCTCTCAGAACAGCTGTGAGAGGGAGGGAAAGGGGCAGGGGGAGCAGGAAAGAGCAGCAGGAAAAGATGAAAGGCAGTGCCCTTGCATGGAATCAGCTGGGCCCCAAAGGAGCTGTGGAGCTGAGCTGGCGCTTCAGAGTCGTCCTGGAGCCTGGCCTTTCTACCCCAAATCAGCCAGTCATTGGATGCAGCAACCCCAGGGAGGGCCTTGAGCCTTGTGTAGGCAGCTCCCTTCTGCTAAGGGCATTTCTGGGACAGGACCTTAGCTGTGAATCATCAGCAGCCAACACTCCTCCCGGAAGTTGGGGAATGAGTACCTTGATGCTGGGGCCATGGGGGGATCTGGGGGCCACACCAAGGCATCCACTCCATATGAGGATACTGAGGCTCAGGGATGTTAGGTAACTCACTCAAGATCACACAGCAACTGAACAGCAGAGCTAGCATTCACCCCCAGACAGCCTGGCTCCAGAAGCTGGATCTTCAATCACTGACCTCTCTACGGTGTGTAAAGAACCTACCAGAATGTCACGGTTGCCCAGTTAAGTTACAGCTATTTTATTTTGGGTGTTGGTGGTGGCAATTTCCTGCCATCAGTTGTCATCCTTTCAGCTATCTGAGAGCTGAAAACAGTGGCCTTAAGCATTTTTGTGAATAGACAGTCAAGTGTATTCCTGAGCTTAGGAGTTGAGCTTAAAGTTCCACAGATGAATGTATTCGCCTGATGATGGAAATTAAAGGTTGGCCCCAAGTGGGTCCTGTAACATAAATGGATCCCTGTCTTCTCATTGTTCGTGAGCTGCTTTGGAGTTTGGACCAGTGGAAGGTCCTCAAGGATTTCTCTTCCCCCGGTCCTGCTTTGCGATCTCTGAGGACCTATGTGATGAAGTTGCTGTTGTCAGGGTGACAGCTTGAGGAGAAAGAGGTCAGAACTGCACGAGGCTTGGGCAACTTCATGATAAATGGTGGGAAAGGTCGTGTCTCTGTTGGTTAAGGGGGGAGGGGCCACCCAGAATCTCCCCTGGAGATCCCAGTTATGTGGCACAATGTTTCAGGAGGAATTTTATTTTTAAAAAGAGGAAAACCCAGTACACTGTATAAAGCCAACAGGTTAAATTGTAGCTAAAATTCCCCTCCATCCCCACCTCCTAAGTTCCTTGAGGTCAGGGGCAGTCCCTGGATGGAAATGGAGTGGATAGAGAGGAGGGGACCCAACATTTGTGGAAGTCCCAGGCACTGGAAGCCTGAACTGACATGAGCACCCTGAGGATGTCCACAGCACTGCCATGTCTCCACACCCAGCTTCAGGGGCATCCCCATTCAGCATGACTCACTGCTCTCTGCTGGAGCCTGCCAACTCTACTCCCAGGATGGCCCCAGCGCCTGAAGGCTGTACCTGTACAGCTAAATTAGGTGGCTCCACAGTGGCCATCCTCTGGCTGGGAAGCTGGAGCATGCACCCTGCAGAGAGAGAACCCGAGCAGTGAGGCGGGTGGGCAACTCTTGCCTGGATCTAGAACCCACCAACCAAGGTGCTGTGAGGTGACCCATGTTCCACTAAATCACCTTGCCTTCTGCATGGCCTCTACTCAAAGATGAGAAACTAGAAGCTCATCACCACCCTCCTATCTTTGCTCCTCATCATCCAGTGTGAACAGCATTCTGAGAGCTTCCTGCGTGTTGAGTCATGCATCCCTCATGGCCATTCTGTGATGAGGCAGTCCTTTTATTTCTATTTGGCAGATTTGGAAACGCAAAACACAAAGAAATACCTAGCCCAGGATCATAGACCCTGGAGGTGGTAGAGCTGAGGTGCCATCCCAGAAACTCACGACAGTAGAGCTCATGCTTATAACCATGCAGCTACACAGCCTCTCTCTCCCAACAGAGAATTGGCTGCCTCTTCCCTAGGGTGGGTATACTCCCTCATTAGGCAAAAACTCAGATCTCCCCTCTCTTTTCTTTACTCTCCTTGGGCACTGGGCAGGAATTGGTCACTGTCACCAACTCTCAGTGGCACCCCTCCCATGCCACCCCCTGCCACCAATCCTGTGTGTCTTCTCTTTGAATGCTATAGGATGCTTCAAGAAGAAAATGGGGATGCTCAGAATGTTGACCTGCACTAAGGTGGATTGTGCTCTTGAAATGAGGCATAACTGATATTCAGCCAAGTAAAAATTAAAGCTATTTAAAGGGAGGGGGGTAACTTTCCTGGAGAGCAGGAAAGGGTACTGACTTCAACAAGCTTACATAAAATAAATTTAAGAGTATTACAGCCAGTTATGAGACTCTGTGCCTTTATAAATACAACTATTCACTAATAATTAATCATTAGTTAACACCAATTAATCATTAGGAAACACAACTATTAAATCAGCCCATGAGGCCTTAAGAGCGAGAAATGTTAAGGCCCAGGATCTCAGCTTGAGTAACATATTTGGAATCTATCTTTAAATTGATCCTCTGAAACACAGTCAACCCATCTTCACCAATTAGAAAACTTTGCATTAAGTCATACTTTCAAGATGGCACCTAACAGAGCCCGGAAGGGAAACAGCCACAGGTAAGCAAGGCCCTCTCTGCTCATTTCAAGAGACAAAAGATGTCAGAAGAGATAATACTGCTCAGGAAGGCAGAAAACGCCTAAGGTCAGTGCAGTCAACATACCAAGTCACTTAATTTTTCTTCTGGGGGCACTCTGCACCAGCCACTGTAGCAAATACAATGTAGAATGTTAGGAGACAAAACTCCTGTTTTAGAGCCATTTACAGTTTGATTGTGCAAGCAGGCTCATGATGTTTATAACAAAACCAAACCAAAACCAGTGCTTTGGAAAGATGAATCTGGAATCTGAGAGGTTGACGGATGGATTGCTAATAAGAGGGCAATGAAGAGATAATCTCGTCACCCAGGTACAAATTAATAAGAGCCTATAATTAGAGGGATAGTAAGATTGGGGAAGAAGGGAATGAACCTAAGGAAAGGAAAAACATAGGATTTGGTGGCTGATTCATCAGGGAAGCGAAAAGGGGATTATTACTAGGAAAGAATAGTGTCTTTGACAAGATAAGTGTTTTTTTCCATTCTTGGAAATATGAGGGCTCTGGGGCATGGAACTGAGAATGAAGAAGTCAGGGAGCTGGTTCATGGTAGTAGGTGGAAAGTCTGTTCTCAGCCATGCTTACTGTGAGGTGGGACATCCATACTGGAATTTGGTTTAGATTCCACCATCAATCCTGGCTACAGACCTCCCTGTCTTTTAGTTGACTATTTTTTTAAAAGGCTTTATTTGACAGAGAGATAGCGGAAGAGGGAACACAAGCAGGGGGAGTGGAAAAGGGAGAAACAAGCTTCCCGCTGAGCAGGGAGCCTGATGTGGGGCTCGATCCCAGGACCCTGGGATCATGACCTGAGCCGAAGGCAGACGCTTAACGACTGAGCCACCCAAGGGCCCTTAGTTGACTATTTTTAATATAAAGCCAATAGATACTCAAAGCTGAGGTTTTCACTGTATTATCCTAGCTCCAAAAAAGCATTTCTTTGTGGTTTTTTATTTGTGTGTTTGTTTTATAAAATTCTATGATTGAAAGAAAGAGTCACCTTCATAATTTCAAGTACACAAGAGCTGCCAGGGCTCAAATCTTTCAAGCCCAAATCAAAAGCCAGCAAGTGTCCAGAGAGGAGGAAGCAAAACCTCCAGGCCCCTTGGATTTGAATCTGAATTTCCCCTCCTTAGCACTGTAGAGTGTCACTTTTCCTGACCATGCATAACCTCTGCTTAGGATTGTGATTCCCAAGGATTGGAATATTTTGCCTAGTTTCTGAAATCAGAGGTTTTTATGGCACCCTACATTTTAGTTAAAAAATCTCAAACATTAATTAGCATCCCCAAAGGCTGTACTATTTTTAGCTTTTAACTTTAATATTTTTACATACTCCCAAAACAGTTTTTAAAAACCTATTTTTTTCCCATTCATTCACACTTCATTCATCAGAATGTGGTCAGCTGGGCTACAGAGACAAGAAGGAATTGAGTCATAGGATTGGTTGGTAAATTGTTGAAAATGTGTATTTGCCATTTGGTTGAGTGATTCATCCTTTAAGATGGAGCCTGAGCCTATAAAAAATTGAAGTGGGATCTGAACATGGCAAAATGTGTTTGCTTTTCTTAGATAAATCTGTGAGTCTGTGCTGGAAAATGGCATCATTCCCCCATTGGAAATTGTGCTTCCCACGCAACATACGCCACTCTGCCTTCCCTCACAGATTTCCCCAAGCAAAGTTCAAAATCCCGCTTGTGTTTGTAGTCAATCCCATGGTGAAACCATTAATTTAGTTTTTCCATTTGAGCTCATCTGAGAAGAACTCCAAGATATGATTCTTTTCAAAAGAGTGTTTAACAATTAGCACAAAAGATAGGAACCGATAACTTCTGAACTGGGTTTCTCAGAGCAAACTATCAAGTCAAAAAGAAAGCCAAAACTCACAGACAATGAAGAAGGAAGAAAGAGAATGGAATTTTGTATTTAATAAAACTCAAAGGTCATATGTGTAAAAACACTGTTACTATAGACAAAAACTTGCTTCCTGGTACGGTCATATGGACTTACCAGATTTAGCAATGTCAAATACTTCCACTGTCCGCCATTGAGAAAGATTTTGGATTTCTGCTGGTCTCTTCCTCCTTTTTGTGAGATGTAATAATTGAGAAAAATATACCAGCTCGACACAAGGAAGTGGTATATGCAGGTCCAAGTCCTCGTCATGGCTCTGACCGGGGAGTCGCGAATGACCCGGGTAGCTTTCCTCTGGTGTCCTTCTGCGGGTCACAGCCGGAGTCATAAAGCATGCCCGAGAGCTGTAAAACACACCCCTCTGGGATTTGGGAGTTCCAACAAGACTGAATTTTGCTTCTCTCATAGGCTCCCTCCCTGATAAACTTGGGAGACAGGATTATTGCTGGTTTTCAGATGCTTTCATTTAAATAATGATAAGTAATCCCCAGATTTGCATAAGTTTCAACGCTTAGGCTTTGAAAAGGAGCAGGGTGGGGGAGGCAAGATCTGCACTTTGCACTGTTTGGCTGGGGTGGGAGTTAAGGGACCTTATTGTGAAACACCAATGAACTCTAATCAATACTGTCAGGGCCATATCCTCTTCTTTCCTTTTTATCTGGACGGAACAAGGAAGTTGGAATAATACTTCTTGAGAGATTAGGATCAGGTTGATAGACTAGACGGGAGAGATTATGGGCATGTTTATGGCACAGAGGGAGGTCAGTAGAAAGGGAAAGGATATTATAATCTTGCTCCTGAGGTCTCTAGGGCCCTATAAAATCTGTAACAAACTGCTCCTCCAGGGAGCAGCCCCAAGGCTTTTTTTTTTTTTTTAGTTTTGTATCTATACCTTAGAGAACCAAAGGTTACCCAGGGTTGACCCAGATCATTTACAAGGGTGTTTCTGTGCCCTGAGAAGAAAGACGCATAGCAAGAGATCTGTGGCCAAAGAAGCATAGGAAGAGGTGTGTAGTCATGGCCCACATACCTGAGTTTAGACATTGCTGGGAGAGAGTGGGGGTCTCTGCATTGCCTTAGAGAGGACGAGAATGTGCTTAGGCTGGGCAGACTTTACAGAACCGGGCCCTGCTCAAGCTCAGCAGAAGGTACCTGAGAGAGCACTAGAAGTGTGATACCTTATGACATCACCAGCTTGTTTCCCTGGGCAACTAACTCAGAGGGTTCTGAGCAAATCCCCGAGGGAAAGGCTCCCAATGCTCTTATGTAAATCTGGAGCTGGTGCTGTTCAATGATTTAATCAGGGCTAACAAGTACTGGGAGAAAGAACTAGAGGCCACACATGGAGGGCAAAACAAAACCAAACTCACCTCCTAAGAGTCATCAAGAGAGAGGGTATATGGTGGCCAGGGGTGGGGAGAACAAACCTGAGCCAGCAGTAGAGGGTCTTCATTGAAAGTGTTCCCAAGGGAAAGGATGATCTGGCAAAGGTGACATAAAACTCTGCACAATTTCATGGCCTAGGTTAAAAGTGGAAATAGAGCAGCTCATGCTTTGACAGTGTTTATTATGTGACAGGCCTTGCTCCAAGTGCTTTATACATACTAGCTCATTTAACACTCTAAACACCAGTTTGAAGGAAGCACTGTTCTGAACCTCACTATGATGAACCTCGTTTTCAGATGGGGCTGCTAAAAGGAAGCTCAAAAAGTAGCAAGAGACGGAGGTGCAGTTTGCACTCTACCCAGTGTGCCTGACAACAAAGAAGCAATGTTTGCACTGCATACCCTTGGACTGCCTTGGCGATGTTTCTCCACCCCATGCTATACCTCTTTTATCCTCTCTCTTGCCCATGGGAAAATGCCCTCAGGAAAGGATCCGATCTGTTTTGAAACTTGGTGCACATATAACTTATTGTGCTATGTCCCCTGGGGTGTTTTCATGGTACATGCCATTATAGATTTAGGGGTTTTATCCCTTTATACAAAAATCTCAAGCCTAAGTCTGCAGATGGGTAAGAATTTGAGGCAAAAGCGAGAAAAGAGAGGAAGACAAAGACCCGAATCTCTGGAACATGTACATCCAACCCGGAAGCTGGCCTTTTAACACTTGGATTTTTTTTTCCTGCATTAATCTCAATGCCCATAGATGAAGTCTTTCATAAGTATTTATACAGTTGCGGCACCTAGGGGGCTCAGTAGGTGAAGTGTCTGACTCTTGATTTTGGTTCAGGTCATGATCTCAGGCACATGAGATCTAGCCCCACATCAGGCTCTGTGCTGGGTGTGAAGCCTGCTTAAAATTCTTTCTCTCCCTTTCCCTCGGCCCCTCCCCCCTTCAAAAAAATAGAGAGAGAGATACAGTTATTTAAACTTATTTGTACGTTGTTCAGTGTTTGATATTGGAATCCAATTGTTAACATTTTAATCTGATAACATTAATCTATCTATCTATGAGGATTTGTATATAGAAAATATGTAATTTTTTAATTCAATATATTTTCTTACAAAAATTTCCACAAAAATGTTGTCTAAAGGAAATGCTACCTTGTGGCCATGTTCACATCATAATTTGTATCTGTGGTTGAGTAACCAGATAAATGTCCATGAAGCACTTTGACCATCTGTTTCCTACTCTGAGACCAGGTGGAGCTTTGGGGAATAAAGACAGTGTCACCACTTAGGTGCATGCTATTATTAACTAATACATAATAAATCTGCTGTTAGCCAGCCTTTCTCCACTCTCCAAGTATCTGGAGGCTTCGTGTCATATCTAGGAGGAGAAGAGAATTGTTCCTAACTTAATAAAAAACTTGACAGAAATACACACTTTTTTCATGGGAAATACTAAAAATATAAACTAAACATATTTCACATTTTGAATGGAACAGATAACTTGACTATTAAAAGTAACTTTCTTTAAAACTCTCTAACTTCTGGAAGTTTAGAACACCAATCTTTAATTTCACAAATACTTATTGACTGAGCAACTGCTAATTGCCAGGTACTTACTAGGCTCTGCAGATTCCCTGGGGAATAAGAGAGATCCAATCCCTGCCCTGATGGAGTTTTTATTCTAGTAAGGGAGATGGACATTAAATAATAATACAATCAGGTGTTGATTTATAATTATGGTAGCTTCTGTGGAGGGTAACAGTGTGAGACTGGGAGTGGTCGGAGGTCAGGGAAGCTGGCCCTAGGAAGCCACCTGTGAGCAGAGCTGTCCTCTCAACACTCCCAACAAGCTCCGACTGTCCTTCCCAGTCTTTTTTTGTGAGCTCCTCTTTCTCTGCCAGTTCCTTATGTGTTCATGTTTCCCAGGGAGCTGCTTCAGCCCTCTGTCCATCTCCCTACATACTCACCCAAGTGATGCTGCCCACTATCATGGTTTCTACCATGACTTTCCAGTCTATAACCACAAATTTTATATCTGTGTTCCCAGCCCTCCCCCCATCCCCACAAAACTTCAAACATGTCTTTGACTACTTGTTGCATATTTCCCTGAATGAGTCAGATGCACCTCACACTCAAGATGTCTAAAATGAACTCACTAGTTTGTCCTAAACCTGACCTTTTGTCTCTATCCTCTGTTTTGGGGGGGATGACCCCATTGTCCAACCTGGGAATCTTCTTTGTCTCTTCTGTCTCCCTCACTGCCCAAGTCCCGCCAACTTCATCTCCCAAATCAAACTCAAGTCAGCCCTCCTCTTTCCATTCTGTCTACAACTGCCCTAGTTCAAGTCTTCCCAATCTCTTCCCAGTTGGTACTGTCTTCTAACTTGTTTTCTGGATTCTAGTCTTATCCCCAACTCCATTCTTCCCTAGGTCAGGAAATGAGTCTACCCAAAAAGCCAATCTTAACATATTCCTCCCTGGCTTAAATCCCTTTACTGTACCAATATCACCTACAGGAGAGAATCCAAGTTTCATAACTTTTTATAAACTGTCCCATCTGGCTTTGGTACTCTCTCCAGCCTCATCTGTGGTTTCATATTTTATTTCCTCCAACCACACTTGGCTAGGTCATGTGCCAGTGCTTTGCTCCTACCACCTCCTCTCCCTGATGGCCTCCTTTCAACATGTCTTTGACTGGATGTCTCATAATCATCCTCCAAAACGCAGCTCAGTTCTCTAGGAACTCTTCCCTGAACATCTCCTCAACCAAGCCATATTAAATATCCCCCTCTAGTCTTCCTTAATACCCTGTGCATCTCTGCAAATTGCGTGAGGATTATTACCGTGTTAGTCCATTCAGGGTGCTATGACAAAAATACCAGACTGGGTAGCTTATAAATGACAAAAACCTATTTCTTACAGTTCTGGAGTCTGGGAAGTCCAAGATCAAGGTGCCAGCCGACTCAGTGTCTGATGAGAGCTTCCCGGTTCATTGATGGTCATTTCTTGCTACGTCTTCATCTGTGGGAAGGGATGAGGGATCCCATCTAAGGCAATAATTCCATTTATGAGGGCTCCACCCTTGTGGTTCAATCACCTCCTTATGATCCCACCTCCTAATATCATCACTTTAAGGGTTAAGATTTCAACATATATATTTTGGAGAAACAAAACATTTAGTCCATAGCAATTAGAAATGAATCTCTTTTATGAAGTGTTATCTCTCTGGGTTCAGAGATGGTGTTTTTTTGGATTCTTAGAGCTTAGCATAGTGCTGGACACATAGTAAAAACTTAATAAATATTTGTCGAGTAGACAAATATGTATATATCAGGCATACTTGTCTACTGAACCTTACTATAAAGCCAGTTCACTCATGAAAAACATTATGTTCAAAGTGTTCAGCTGCTGATTTCTTGGGAGAAACTTGAACACTAACATGAAGATACAGCCCAGGCCCTGCAGGAACTCACAGTCAAGTGGCAGAGACAGAAATCTAAACAAAAAAAAAATTATAGCATGATGTGATAAGTACTATAATAGAGGTATGCATAACCTACTAATGGAACCTAAATTATCTTGCACATTTTCTGTCATTCTAAATATACAGAAGATTGACTTCAAGATAAATGCATTGAGTGAATCATCAGAAACTCCAGATGCCACGTAGAAGAAGATAAGGATTAATGTGATCTCACTAAGCAAAGTAGCCATGGCCACAGCATGGACAACGGTTTTGTCTAATAGAGATTATAACCCATTCCTAGGCCAGTCACAAAATGAGGAGGTACAAAAAGCAGGGGCTCAACCTGGGCTTGAGTCTACTGTGTGACCTTGGGCTGGTCAGCCATCAACCTCATTGAGGCGTTAGTTACCTCGAGTGTGAATGGGACTTGGGGTACCTAGAGTGGTGATTGTCTTGCTTCCTAAAGCCAGGACATCTACTGAACTAAGGGAGTAATTGACCAAGGCTGGCCTCTGAAGGCACTGGAGGTAAGCCACAAGCCCATAGATACACACCAACTCCCACACATACCATGGAGCCAACTAGAACGCAAGGTGTTGAAAGATGCTCCATGGTGTTGGCTACAGGTAGCACAGTGGTGTGAAGGATATCAGGATGACAGAGCTCAGAATTCTTGAGGTTATGGTTGAGGTAGGTAGACTTCACCTTCTTGAGGTTATGTGGGATCGAGTCCTGCATCGGGCTCCCTGTTCAGTGGGGAATCTGCTTCTCCCTCTGTCCCTCCTCCCTGCTTGTTTTTTCTCTCTCTCTTAAAAATAAATAAATAAAATCTTTAAAGCTAGTATACCTCCACACACCTTATAGGCTCCCTTAACTTTGCCCATGCTTCAGTAAAGAGTCCCATCATTAAATTCCCCTCCGAGTGGGCTACCTTTTCCTGCTGGAACCCTAACTGGTATAGCCAACCAGACAGTGAGTTCCTCCAGGGGAGTCTGATAACACCTCTGGGAACTCAGAACTATTCATGGTTCTAGGTAAATTCCGGATGCTGGTAAAAATCTGTTTGCAAGGATCAATTCTGGTATTGTGGTATTCTTCATATTGACCTAGGGGGTCTCTAGCCCTTGGGTTTCCTGATTATTACCACCCTAGTCACCCAGAGCTGTTTGTATTTCCCTAAAACCCCTGCTGCCTCTGACTCAGTATCACCTCACTGACTTCTAAAGGACCTCTCTCCGGTAAGAGGTAAGTGATTCTCGAAATAATTAAACATGTGTGTGATGTCCGGTTGGAGCCAAGGTGCAGGGAAAATAGGCTCTTTTTTTCAGTGGATTTTGCATCCCTAGGAGCCTTTGTCCATTTGCTGTACATGCATCTATGAGTTAGAATGAAGCATTTCATCTGTTGGGTTATTTATGCCACACCTCAGAACATTTGCTTTTCTCAGAGGTCACTGTGACTACCCTGCTTTTTAAAAACTAGAACAAACTGAGGGTTCTAGAGGGGAAGGGGGTGGGGGGATGGGTTAGCCTGGTGTTGGGTATTAAAGAGGGCACGTACTGAATGGAGCACTGGGTGTTATACGCAAACAATGAATCATGGAACACTACATCAAAAACTAATGATGTATGGTGATTAACATAACATAATAAAATTAAAAAAAAAAAAAAACTAGAACATTTATTGAAGGCCCCTTCTGAAGTCTCTTTGGTGAGAACATGTGTGGGTTTCTAGCCACAAAACCAAGCCAACTCTGAAAGACAGAGGAATCTATCCTCTTTGTTAGTCTACGAGAACTTTCCTGGCCCATCACTTTGCCTATCGCACTAGGAAACCTCATTTAAACCTGCCTTACCCTTTGCTCTGGGGGTTGGTTTTCATAGTGGAGAATGCAGCATTCTGTGCTGCTCTTCTCATATTCACTCAGAGGAGCAAAGTTCTCCTTTGGCAGTTTTTTGAAGATCCATTTTCAGTCAAGAGGCCAAAGATCTCTTCCTGTTTACCAGCACGAAATTGACACATTGTTGTAAAAGTTGAGAGCAGGAAAGAACCATTTGAGGTCAGTTAATTCAACCTCTTCATCTTTCAGAGGAGAAAATTAAAACTCAGAGAGGTTAAGGGACTTACTCCAAATCACGGAGCTATTAATGGGGGAGCAGAGACCAGAATACAAGGCTCTTAATCAGGCCAGGGAACTCTCACTGTTTCTTGAATTGTTTTGTTTTATACCCAAGTTCTAGAATTTTCAGGTGAGTTTTTCCTGCTTGAATTAGTTTGTGTCACTTGATTATGTGAAGTCTGATGAAGTTATTAAAGTAAAACTGTCTTACTAGAAATGCCCTTTTCAGTCTCCATGTCAGATTTCACGTTTTTTGCAAATATCATGTTAATCAGACATGCTTAAGTTTTTCATAAGAGAACTCAGATAGTTCCAACAGATTTTTACATCCTGAATTAATTGGCACAATTGAGAAACATATTCAGTGCTAACCAATCGGCACATTCTAGTTTCAATCTTTTGAAATTCTCATGTGAATTTCTGCTCCCCTGGGAAATTCACCATAAGAAGATCAGCAGTTAACCTCTGTTATCTTGTTTTGGCAGTCTGAATAGAAATATGTATGAGTCATGTATAGTCAGATACATAAACTTCATTTTGATTTGCTGATTTTCTATCTAATAATTATATCATTTGCTGGAAGGGGGTATTGACATCTCCAACAATAATTATGGATTTGTGTATTTCTCTTTTCAGCTCGATCAGGTTTTGCTGTATGCATTTGAGACACTTGTTTGGTACATACATCCTTAGGATTGCTATGCGTTCCTGGTGATTACTCCTTTTATCCTTATGTAATGTCTTTCTTTGCTTCTAGTAAGTTTCTTTGCTCAGATAAAGTCTACCTCACCTGATATTAATATTACCATTCCTTCTTTTTTAAATTGATGCTTACATTGTACATATTTTTTAATCTTTTTACTGCCGATCTACCTATTTTGTTGAAATTAAAGTGAATTTCTAGTAAATAGCATAGATGGGTTGTGGTGGGTTGTTTTTTTTTTAATTCACTGTGCCAATCTCTGTCTTGTTTTGTTTTGTTTTGTTTTTTCAGTCTCTGCCCTTTAATTGGTATATTTACACCATTTACATTTAAGGTAGTTGTCTACCATGTAATTATTTGTTATTCCTTGTCTCCTTTATTTCCTGTACCTCTGTTCTTCCTTTCTTGCCTTCCAGTGTATTAATTGAATACTTTTAAGTATTCTATCTTGATTAAATTATAGTGGTTTTGAGTGTATCTGTTTGTATAGTTTTCTTAGTGATTGCTCTGGGCATGGCAATATACATATATGACCTACGAGAGCCTATTGGCATTAACCTTTTACCATTTCAAATGAAGTGTGGACTCCTTGCTTCCACTTTAGTCCCTTTATTTTTCCCACCTCTAAATATCATAGTCTTGAGCACCAGATGGTGTTGTAATTTTTGTTTTATTCATTAAATATGATTTACAAAGCTTGTGAGAAGAGTTAGTCTATTGTATGTACCATAATTTTGCCCTTTACATTGGTCTTTCATCCTTTCCAATGCTTCAAGTTTCCTTCTTTTATCATCTTCCTTCAGTATGAATTACAGATGACCCTTGAACAATGCTGAGGTTAGGAATGCCAATCCCCATACAGTCTGCATGTAGCATTTGATGCTCCAAAAGCTTAACTACTAATAACCTACTATTGACTGGAAACCTTACCAACAACATAACTGTCAACTAACAAGTATTATGTATATGTATTATATATGGTGTTCTTACAATAAAGCAAGCTAGAGAAAAAAGTGTTTTTAAGAAAATCATAAGGAAGAGAAAATGCATTTATAGTACTAGTTATATATTTATTGAAAAATCTGTGTATAGGTAGGCTGGGCTAGCCAAGGGGCAGCAGCGGTGGTGGGCCTGCCCACAATGGTGATGTTCCTGCGCTTGCTGGCCTCAGCTCTGCAGCATCAGCTGTTTGGGGGCCCACAGGTGGCAACAGAAGTCTGGAGGTACAGTACAGTTGCCCCATCTACCTAGAAGTATACCACCAGCCTGTAGACATTGGCAGCTGTGGCTACTAGTGAGTGCCTGAGGTTCCAGGAGGCCACAGACCCAGGGCAGCACATAAGGAGGGATCCATGGCCAGCCCAGTAGGGGCCTGAAGCTCCCAGCTGCCCCTGAGCAGCTTCCAGAGACTAGGGCATGAAGGATCAAGAGCTCAGACTCCCTATACAATGTGGTCCTTGCCCTCTAGGCTGTTCGTTTGTTCAGCCTAGCCTCCTGCCAGTCCCAAGCACTGGACCCAACCACCCTGTTGGCACACAGGGAAACTTGCAGATCTGCCTGGTCCTAGGACCCCCAGGGGCTGCTGACAGCCTTGGTAGGCCTCCATGAGTACTCAGGGAGCAGCAGGTGGGGTCTCTGCACCAGTCACCTTTTGATCTGATCCTGTGGAGACTCAGGTGCGCAGTGGTAAATAAACATTTGTGGCCTTGCTGTCAACTCTTAAAAAAAATATCCACATTTAAGTTGATCTAGGAAGTTCAAACTGGTGTTTTTCAAGGGTCAACTGTATTTCCTTTAGCCATTTTTTAAAAGACAAGTCTGCTAGCAACAAGATTCTTAAGTTTTCCTTTTGAGAATGTCTCATTCCCCTTTCATTCTTGAAGACTTTTGTAAGATACAGAATTTACTGTTGACAGTTTTTGTCTTTCAGCACTTGAAAAATGTGCAACTTTCCTCTGGCCTTCATGGTTTCAGATGAGAAATCTGTTTTTATTTGAATTTGTGTTCCCTTATGGTTGATGTGTTTTTTCTCTCTGGTTGCTTTGATGACCTTGTCTCTACCTTTTAGAAGTGTAATTATGATGTGTTGTGGCATGGATGTCTTTGGGCTTATCATCTTTGGAGATTGTTCAACTTTGTAAATATCTTTCACAAACTTGAGAAATTTTCAGCCATTATTTTTTTTTGAATTCTCTTTTATTCCAACTCTTTTTCCACTCTCCTTCTGGGACTCCAATGACATGAATTTGGTGATTTTGTTATTGTCCCACAGTTCCCTGAGGCTCTGTTTATATATTTTTTCCTATTTTCTGTTTTTCATATTGAATAAATTCTCTTAATTAGTCTTGAAGTTCATCGATTTTATCCTCTGTTATCTCCACTCTATTATCAAGCCCAACCAGTGAGGTGTGTTGTTTTGTTTTGCTTTTTAATTTCTATTATTGTATCTTTCAGCTCTATAATTTCAACTTGGTTCTTTTTAATAATTTCTATTTCTTTGTCAATATTTTCTATTTTTCATTTGTTTCAGGAGAATTTGTAATTGTTCATTAAAGCATTTTTACAATGACTCCTTAGGATCTTTGTCAGATAATTCCAATATCTGTTTCATCTCTGTGTTGGTGTTGGTTGATTACCTTTTTTCATTCAAGTTGTGCTTTTCCTGGTACTTGGTGTGGCCAGTAATTTTCATTGTATCTTAGACATTTTGATTACTATCTTAAGAGTCTCTAAATCTTATTTAAGTCTTATTTTAGCAATCAGTCACCCTGTTTAAGTTTAGCACTCAGATCTGGCTTAACTTTTGTAGGCTATGGTTCCAGTGATTACTTAATTTCTTGAGATTTTGTAATGCCTCTTTGATGTGCTTTGTTTATCTGGTGCCACTGGAGCTCCCAGTAGGACAACCAAAAATATCTCCAGACATTTCCAAAAGTCGCCTGGGAGAATATCACCCCGAGTTGAGGAGCATTGCTCGAAAGAAGCCAGAAGAATTCAATGTCCCCAGTGTGGGACAAGCCATGATCCTGTGGGGAGGGGAGAATACATTCTCCCCCAAAGCCTCATGGGAGGACTTTGGGATCCCAGACTGTGGTTGTGTGTCCTAACTCCTCTGGCCTGGGACAAGGAAAAGGCTTGATTTGCCTCCTACTACATCTGCTCAAACTTGTACTCAGGGAGGATACTGACAATGCCTCCTATAATGAAACAGGATTTGATTTCTTGTATAACCCAGCTCAAAGGCTAATCTAGCCCAAACAAACAAGTGGTCTTTATTATGAAATTACAGCTATGAAGTTTCAAGGTGAAATCCTCTTAGCATTACATATATATGTATGCATATTCGTATTTTCTGCTTTAAGACATGCTGCCAAAGATCGTTATCAGATACATCCTTTTTGCTTGTTAGTTGGTTTTCTCCTTATTTCTACATTGCTGAGATGACATCACATGACCTTTTGAAAGTTTTGCTTTTCTGCCTGGAAACATAGGGCAGTGTTTCATAAAAGTGAGGAAAAGGTTACTATGCTTTAAAAAAATCCCCTTAACTTAAAAAAAAGAAAGAAAAGAAAGAAAGAAAGAAAGAAAGAAAGAAAGAAAGAAAGAAAGAAAGAAAGAAGAAAGAAAGAAAAAAGAAAAAAGAAAAAAGAAAAAAGAAAAAAGAAAAAGCTGCCAGATTGTTTATTGCAGAGTTGACTCATTTGGCCAAAAGGAGTTGTTTTGGCTAATCATTTACTCAGCTGCCCTCTGAATAGAAATGCCATCCTCAAACTGTATGAAAATTAAATGAAACCTCACAGAATACTTGTTTACCAAATGGCTGAAGTTTAAGGTCAAATCTGTTGGCCTCCTTGGCATTTTCTGCATGCCAAGCAAGTCTGAATTATTACATATTAATTATTCAGCTCGAATTGCTTCACATTATCTGGTTGGTGGAGGTCTATGATCATTAAGCAATTGCCACCATCCTCCTCCAGAACATTCGTGGCATTTGGAGCTACTAAAAGTAAATCCAGTATGTCTTGGAGTTCAAAATAAATCACACGCCAATACAGAATAAAATTAACCTCTCTCTCTTACCTTCAACAAAGGTAGATTTCTTTGAAACATGGCCTGCTCAGGATAAGAATGTTTTATAGACTGTGAGCTCCTGGAGATAGAAGTACAGCTGGGTTCTCACCTGACTGGAGGAAATGTCTCCTTCTGGACCTCAACTCTGGCACCAACCCTTTGTATCCTTGTCTTGAAAGAGGTAAGAGCTTTTGTCCACAATATTCTGCCTATTCCCCTTCTTTGTCCACCTTCCACAAGTCAGAGGGACTCTTGTTAAAAGGATTTGGAAAAGTCCTAATAGGGAATAAATGAAGCACAGCCACCTGTCTTCAAGGCTGTCCTCAAACCATGAGGCCTCCTTGCCAATGAATTTACTTGAAGTGCTGGGAAACTGACTTTTTTCCCCTGTTTTTGGAAACAATGATTACTTCACTGAAGGCCTGATGACATCCTCCCCCACCATAGTAGTAACATGAAAAGAGTTTTTACATAGTTTTTTGGCTCTTACTTGGCATCAGTATGAGCATCTCTGGTTCTATCAATCTGGTTGTAACTTTGAAGGTGAAGACTGGCTTAGGAGCTCAGAGAGAATGTACTGGGTCTAGAAGCCCTGGGATCAAGGGCCAAGTAGAAAAATCCAGCCCTCAGTCCTGACACTGCTGTGGTTCTGTTGTCTGCCATCAGTGATATCATTGTGGGGATGTTATGAGAAAGAGGGTGACAGAGGAAATGTCTGCAAGTTGTTGGATGATTTCGATGGCTCTCAAATTACTGTTATTTTGGTGAGGCTGCCAGCCTGCAGCTCAATGTTGGCTTCTAAAGAAGTGTGACCTCCAAAGCGAAGTGAGGCATATTTTCACACAGTGGTCAAGAGTGTGAGTTCCCAGGTCCGTGTGCCCTATTTCAAATTCTGGTTTCACTTCTTCCCACCTGTGTGCCTGTGAGCAAGTTAATGAAACTTTCTTGTCTCAGTTTCTTCAACTATAAAGTGGGGATAATAATAGTGCACAATTCATAGTGTTGCCATGCAGGGTGAATGAAACAGCACATGTGAAGTGCTAAGGATAGAGCCTATAAGGTAGTAAGTACTCAATAAGCATTAGGTCTTATCATAGAAAGTACTTGGAAAATATCTGTCCTCACAGTCACCACCTGATCAGAATGGCCATCTGGACCAGAAGTACCTCACCACCAGGAAGTATGTCTGTAGTAGCAAATTTTGCTATGTATCTTTGGTGAATGGCATGGTGGAGGTGCCTAATCTATCAACAGGTTCTCCATTGCAAGCAGCCTAACTTCTTTCCAAAAAACATTGATGGGAACAACTTTCAAATGTATTTCAGAATTGTCATAAGGGCAACATTAGCTTTTAAACTGAAGAAAAGTTATTACCCTTGACCTGGGGATTTCCATTCAGACTGTAATGACCCATAATTTCCCAATGCCCCTGCTAAGTTTGTTAGGAACTGAAAAGGGCAACTGAAATTGACCTAAAGTCCAATGTTGGTGAATTATCACTATCTTTCTCTTTGAGAGAGAAACAGAGAGAGAGAGAGCATGTGCTGGGGGTGGGGGAGGCAGGTTCATGTGGGCAAGGAAGGGTAGGAGGAAAAGCAAACACTCAGTGTTGAGCTGGTGTCTTTGTTTTAATCAAGGGGAGTGCTAAGTGATCATCAGAAATGTCTTCTAGTGCTCCCTTCTGCAGCACATATACTAAAACTGGAATGATACAGAGAAGATTAGCATGGCCCCTGCATTAGAAATGTCTTCTGGTAGCAGAGAGAAATATGGAAACAATTCAAGTATGCCTGACCGTTTACGAAATTTTGAAGCTTGAGAAAACTGATTTTGAATGCATAGCCCAAATACTATCTAGATAGAAGTATTTCCTTCTAAAGAAATGAGATAGTAGGAGTAACTGTTGGTTAATGATGAAGGTAAACGTGCATGATCCTAATGGACCATACAGAGGCCTGGGGGGAGTCCTAAGAGTTCTCTGTGTCTGTGAGGTAGAGAAATGGCCCTCAGCACCTCAGAGTTCACAGGCAGGGAAGAAAAGAGAAGACACTGCTTGGCCTTCTAGTTTCTCTCCTTCCACCTCATTCCCAGCTCAGCAGGGTGACACTGGGAAGCTGAGTTATGGATCATTGCCCAGCCCCACAGAAAAGGGAGTCCTGTATCCATGCCCAGAGTTCCTGAGATGGTGCTCTGTGAGCCCCCTCAGTGAGCTTCCCTTGAACAGACCACAAAAGAATGTTCCAGCCTCTCATCCTGGATGGGTGCTATGGACTCAGTGTCAAAATTCACATATTGAAACCCCTGCCCCCAAGGTGATGGTATCTGGGGATGGGAGCCTTTGAAAAGTAATTAGGTCATGAGGATAGAGCCCTCATGATGGGATTGGAGCTCTTATAAGAAGAGACTGGAGAGAGTTTGTTTCCTGTCTCTGCTCTCTGCTATGTGAAGAGACAATGAGAGGGTCATCTTTTGCAAACCAGGAAATGAGCTCTCACCAGACACCAGATCTGCTGACACCTTGAACTTGGACTTCCAGCTCCAGAACTGTGAGATATAGATGTCTGTTGACTCTTGGCCACCTTTTATTCAGTCTGAACTGCTAAGGCAATGGTTATATCCATTCCATCTTCCTTCCATTTCTTTAGGTGGGAAGAGCTTGCTGACAGTGTGGGATAAGCAGATGGTGGGTCCATTTGGCCTGGTGTGGATTGAGCCTGGGTGGAGGTTAGAGCTAAGAGCTCCTTCAACTGCCTAAGAAAAGGAGAAAGATAAGGAAGGGAATGGAATTTATCCTTTGAAGAGCTAAAACTATAATTGCTAGACACTGGCCATTTAAAATTATTGTAATGTATGGTTTTCATTAATTTTTTAAGACAAATATATCATCCATATCAATAATAGTAAGTGCTAATGTTTATTAAGCACATCAAAGGCCCAAGCATGTGCAAAGCACTTCCCACATCTTATATCATTTTTTCTTTCCCAGACTTCTAAAGCAAGTATTATTGTGCCATTTTATAATTCAAGAAGCCCCATCTAAGTATATGGGTGGTTAAATAATTTGTCTAAGGACACAATAACGAATAAAGAACTGGGACTTAAAGTCATTGCTGTCTGAATCAGAAACCCACTATCATCTGGGGGCTCCGTATACTTTCTTTGCAACTATTCCATAAATGTAAAATAATTCCAAAATAAAAAGGTTACTTGAAAAAAATAAAAGCCATTATCTAAATTGCTCTACTATTCTATCCTCCCAAATAACTTATGAAAGTTTTGCTTTGTTTGTATACTAAATTTCCCGGAAATTTTGAAAAATAGTGTGTTATATTTTCACCTGGGGATCCTTCCAGCATCTATATTCCCAAAGTATTATTTTGTATTTCTTCATGGAAAGCACTGAGAAAAGCACTTGCCCCTTGAACAGTTCCCAATAAATGTTCATCATCATCATCATCATCACTGACTTCACAAATAATCATTTGTTACATTATACTTTAAGAATCAGTGAACATACTAAACTCCCCCACTAGACTGTGAATGACTCAAGAGTAAGAGACCATAGCACGTGTTTACTAACATGTTATAAAACAAATAAATCCCTGTGCTCACAATTAGATCTTTCAGCAATGAATCATCAAATCGACAGGTAGTTTGTTTCGGTTTCTAACTTGCCTTTGCCCTGGAGGAAGAGGGTTGTTGCCAAAGGGGTGTCTTCTCCACGACTCTTGGCCACCTTTGTAAGAGGAGAAGCCCCATTGTTCCATCCATCTGTTGCTTGGGGTAGGGATGTGATTGACATAAAGCCACACATTCCGAAGGTAATTTTCCTGCAGCATGTCCTCCCTCAGCTCTAACTCAGTTAAATCCAGCTGTCCTGTCTGCTGCGTTGTGCATCAAGGGAAAATCTACACATGGGAACAAAATTAAGGTGACCTCATGCCCTTTGGACACAATTTAAAAGGGGTCAAATCGTCTTTTTCTAGCTGTCAGGTTCAATGTTTCTTATGCCATGTCCTCATTTTCCACTGAATGCCAACACTGTTTATAAGTTTGTGGGATCTAGGAAGAGTGAGGGCACAGCTCCAGAAGCCTGATGCATCGGGAAATGTGAACTCTGGAAACAAAAGTGTGCACTGTGCTTTTGCTGAACCAGCATACTGTGTGTGTTCACTGAGATGGCAGGCCCATCGCGTATTTGCTCGACCAACTGGTGATGACTAGGGTACTGTTTTAAAAGATGTTAGTTCTAGGTAATTGCAGGAAATATCCTCTAGCTCAGCACTATTCAACAGAACCTTCTGCAGTGACAGAGATTTATGTATCTGTGTTGTCTAATAAGGTGGAGTGGGACTAGAGGGACACTGCAGTCTTGGGTAAAACCATCTCAGCTTTATTATAGGGTGACCACTGCTCAGAAGCATGACGTTTGTCAGAGGAGGGTGTGGGGTTGTGGGCAGGGGTGTAGATGTGTATAAACATAACCCCAAGTTTTTATATATGAAGCGAAATTCTTGGAATGGGTTTTCCTTTTCTCTGTCTTGTCTTGAATATGTCTATTTTCAATAAACTAAGCAATCCTTTAGAAATTACACCTTTTCAGTCTTATACCTCCAAAGAGTTATTTTTGAATCCCTGCCTCATTAACAACTGTGCCATTTTCCCTCCTGAAGAAAAACAATTGTTTAAATTGGATGTCTTGGTTCATGGTTAACAATGAGACTTAGATCAGGTGTGAATTTTGGTCCCAAGGTAAAATTGTTACTAGGACATTAAAACACACACACACACACACACACACACACACACAAGCATCATATGACCTCCAACTCTACATTTTGCTATTTGCCACAGGTGAGTTATATAATTGGGAGGGTGAAAGAAGATGGATAATTTTATTTATTTTATTCTTTTTTTTTTTTTTTTTTTTTTTTGAGAGAGAGTGTAAGTGTAAGCAGGGAGGAAAGAAAGAGAGAGAACCTTAAGCAGACTCCATGCTCAGTGCAGAACCAATGCTGGGCTCCACAGGCTTGATCTCACAACCCTGAGAGTCCGACGCTTAACCGACTGAGTCACCCGGGCACTCCGACTTCCTAGAAACTTCTTAAGCTCCAGCAAATAAACCCTAAATAGATGAGCCTGCTCCTCAAATCCTAAACCCGTCCAAAACTGTCTGTATCCCAGCATGAACACAGGGCACTATTCTGAAAGTAGGAGCTTAGATCTATTCATTGATTAAAAGAATGATAGATTTTGTCAAAATAGAAATAAAACATTATTTCAAATACAGGTTCTTCATGAAGTCTTGTTGCAATTTTAAACCTTCACCATTCTCTTTGTTTTGATGCATGACCCCGAAAAATCAGTAAGCATAATTAGTCAGAAAATCAATTTCTTTCTTTGTTGCTTATAGAAATTAATTTGGCAAGCTACAGTTTTAAAAAAAGCATGTTTGTACTAACCATATTTTGTATATCTAACCCATTGTGTTCAACTGCTTGTGTTCCCTCTCTCGCTGTGTCTCTAGAGAGAGGGAAAACGAGTGGTGGGGAGGGGCAGAGGGAGAGGGAGAGGGAGAAGCAGGCTCCCCGCTGAAAAGAGAGCCCGATGCGGGGCTCCATCCCAGGACCCTGGGATCATGACCTGAGCCAAAAGCAGATGCTTAATCGACTGAGCCACCCAGGGGCCCTGTTATTTTTGCATTTCATAGAGGACATATCCTCAAGCATAAATCTCCTATTTCTTGCTCATTGAAATCTTGTCAGTCCCAAGAGAATATTCCGGACATCATTCTGCATCAAATCCATGGGTTTTCTGACCCAGGATCCCTGAGATTTGCTAGTTCGGGTCAATAGGAAGATCTAAACAGCAAGGCCACACCATGTTTTAGAGGGTTTACATCAGCATCTCACGGTGCTGCCTTCCTTCTAGGGATACCATGCCTCCCCACCAAATCTCGGCTCCCCTCTCCTGTACGCCTTCAGGATGGTTTTCCGTTTCCCCAAAGCATAGCAACTAATCTCATCTCTGCTAAACAGAGAGTCTAAAGATAGCTGTTGCACTTGACCAAATGGCACAACAATGATTTCCCTGTCAGGTTGCAGGGTGTGGGGGAGAGGGGTGAGGTTGTGGGGTGGGGGGG
>NW_022589734.1:12275331-12337409 GCF_004348235.1 Phoca vitulina
ACTGCACAACAGCTCCCCATTTAGAACGGACTTTTCTTCAGACTTCTATATTACAAGAAGTTATAAGAACTTTGGGATTTTCTTCCATGAAGCAGCATGACTTAACAGTGGTTTTCAAACATTTTTTTAAAGCCCTGGAAGCCTTTTTTTTTTTTTTTAAGTCTTATACCTGAGCCCCAAATTATAAAAAAGATCAAAGCAGAGTTGCTCTGTTAGGAGTGGGTGCTGGCCCCGGGGACCCAAACCTGCTACTGATCCTCCTTCCTTTAGCCAGGAAAGCCCCAGAGGCACCCACATAGAGTCCCCAGAGTGTCCCAGAACAAAATGTAACGAACATGTGGGTAAGTAGGAAGAGGTCTGGCAGACCTGGGTTTGGATCCTGTCTCTGCTGCTTGTGAGTCATGGAGACCTTCATTCATTTGTGAACATATCTGCACCTTGCTTTCCTCATCTGTGAAATGGGATTAATAACCCTCATGTTGCAGACTGGCTACAAGGATGGAGGCAGATGCAGTTAAGGCATCCAGCACCACATTTGGCACATGGAATCTTTATACAATTTATTGTGGCTGTAATTATTTCAGGGAGACTTTGGGATGAAGGTTACCTACTCGAGGCTGAGAAAGAAAAAATGACGGCAAGGAGACTTCCCCTAGGTCAGAACTGTTAAGGCTGTTGCTGTCCTATTTGGTACTCCTTTCTCCAAAACACCCACATGCTTTGTGTGGTATCTTCTCTTTAAAAACAGGACAGTCAAGAGGGCAAATAGACAACCCACAGAATGGGAGAAAGTACTTGCAAATCGCATATTGGCAAGTGTCTAATATTCAGACTATTTCAAGAACTCTTACAACTCGGGGCGCCTGGGTGGCTCAGTCATTAAGCGTCTGCCTTTGGCTCAGGTCATGAACCCAGGGTCCTGGGATCGAGCCCCGCATCAAACTCCTTGCTCGGCGGGAAGCCTGCTTCTCCCTCTCCCACTCCCCCTGCTTGTGTTCCCTCTCTCGCTGTGTCTCTCTCTGTCAAATAAATAAGTAAAATCTTTTTTTAAAAAAAAAAAAGAACTCTTACAACTCAACAACACAAAACCGAAAGCAAGCCAATTTAAAAATAAGCAAAGGCCTTGAATAGTGATTTCCCCAAAGCAGGTATACAAATGGCCAATAAGCACATGAAAATATGCTCCACATCCTTAGTCGTTAGGAAAATGCAAATCAAAACCACAGCGAGATATCACTTCGCAGCCACCAAGATGGTAATAAACATACGGAAAAATAACAAGTGCTGGCGAAAATGTGGAGAAATTGGAACCTTTATACATGGCTGGTAGGAATGCAAAATGGCATCGCCTCTACGGAAAACAGGTTAGCAGTCCTTTATGAAGGGAAATATACAACTGTCGTTGACCTAGCAATTGCACTGTTAGACATGTACCCAAAGGAACTGAAAACACAGGTTCAAACAAAAACTTACACACAAATGTTTATAGTAACACTATTCACGATATGTGAAAGGTGGGAATAATCTAAATGTCTATCAACTGACGAATGGGTAAACCAAACGGGGTCTCTCCATACAATGGAATATCATCCACTTATAAAAGGAATGAAGTCCTGACATGTGCTACAATATGGATGAACCTTGAGAATGTTATACTAAGCGAGAGAAGCCAGACACACAAGACCACACATTGTATCATTCCTTTTACATGAAATATCCAGAAGAGGCAAACCCATAGAGACAAAAAGCAGATTAGTGGTTGCCAGGAGTGGAGGAGGTGAGACTGGGGAGTGACTGCTAATGGGTACAAGTTCCTTTTAGGGTGATGAAAAAGTTCTGGAACTAGAGAGTGGTGATGGTTGCACAACGTTATGACTGTACTAGATGCCACTGAATCGTACATTTTTAAATGAATAAAATGTAGGTTTTCTGTTATGTGTGTTTTAACACAATAATTAAAAAAAAAAGGCAGCACAAGTGTCCATCCAACTAAAATACAGCTGGTCCATTTTTTAAGCAATTTTGAAGACTGGTTTTTTCTTTTTTCTTTGACCTTCCTGCAGGGACACAGCAAAACAGAGCAGTGAAATGCCAGGACATTTGTGCTAAGAAAGGCTCACTCTTGTTTCAGGGGTACTTCCTTCCAGAAGGCCAAAGAAAACTGGCCTGGAAAATATGAGTGCCCACTCCTCCCTCAAAGGATGACCTAAAATGGAGAACTTCCAGAAGCCCAGCCAAGAGCACAGTGGGGCATGACCAAGCACCCCAACTCATTGATGTGGACATGGCTACTCTCAGCTTAGTCGGAGATGTCACAGTTTAGGTCTTGGCTTGTCATGTCGCCCATTAAACCCAGAACCCATTCCTTTGGCTCCTTCCCTAGGAAGGGGACATGTCAGAAACTGTAGTTTTCTGGATTTCAAATGAGATCAGCTTCAGGGCAGGTGTCGTGTAATCTGTGGGCTGCGTTTGGCCCAGATACCACCCCTTTGGCCACTTTTGCTGTTGCTATTATTTTTAATTGGTGGGGCAATCATTGTATCCCTTTGCACAGCTTTCATCTGAATATTTTAAAGCTCTTTACCTCCATTCCATTCCTTTGCAGCCCTTTTAGCAATGATCGTCCTTTTGCATTCCAAGCTGAGAAAACAAAACTCTTGGTGAGGCAAACTCCCGTCAACCAAGTAAAAGGCACACCTTAGTGAGGGAAGCACCTGCCTTCTTACCTGGGATGCCCTGACTTCACATCTGACTTTTACACATGAATTCTTGTCCTATTGTGAGTCAGCCAGGATTTGATTTTGTTCTTCTGTCTTTAGTTAAGTCCTGCTTTATCATTCCACAGCTTAAATATAGACCAACACTCCATCTTTATAGTACAGATTTCCAATACGCCATCAGAAACAGCAGTAATTATGAGTGGGAGACATTGGACACAGATTGGGGGGGGGGGCACATGAGGACCAGTAGGGAGGAGGAAGAGCCACCATATTAGCAGAACTGAATTCTAACATTCCCAGACTACCCTCAGACACATACCAGACCCCAGTAACCACAGGATCCCTCTGATTCAACTGAAGGGAGGCACAGAGCTGGCTGCAACGAAATAACTAATCAGTTCTTTCCTCCCCACACCCATTCAGTAGTATGGTGTGTTGGCACAATGCACCGTACTTGTTAACCACTCCAGGAAAAGAAAGAGCCACTCACCCTGATTAGCTGTCAGAACTAATTTTCAGCCATGTTATTATATGGTAAAGAGGAGAAAGGAAATCCAAGGAAACTGTGCTTAAGGCCAGTGCCTAATCAGGTTTTTTCCCCTTCACCTGTTTCATACAAAAGCTGCCTAGAATCACGGTGTGAGCCGTTAGGTTCTTCTCTTCAAGTGTTAATTAAATGTGATATTTTAAAATATACACTCCTTTCTCCAGGTAGAATAAACTGAGCCCTTTGTAAATTGCTCAATGCCCGTTGGTCCCCCTTGCAGCTCTACTTCATTGCCTTGTACTTTTTATTCCCCTGTTGGGCCACAACTCCAACAGCAATAAGTATAGAGTAATTATTTCTGCCAGAAACATTCCCCCTTAAAGGGGCTTGCCTTATTTTGGTTTTGTGTATGCATGTGCTTGAAAGAAAGGCATATTATAATATCAGTCTTCTTTGTTTTCCTTCTTACCCACTGGTTCTCCAAGATGTCGTTGGCAAACACAACACCATTTGCTTTTGTTCCCTATACAAATATTTTCCACTTGAGCCCTGTTTCTTCCTTAAAACTGCTGAGTGTCTAGCTATGGAAAGCAACTGTTCCCAAGTAGTAGACTGAATGAATGCCTGTGCAGTTTTGATTTAGGAACTGTGTACTAAACTTTGGCCTGAAATGTCTCCAAATCTGGAGCAGCTTATAGTCTCTTGGGTCCTTGAAGGCAATTCAAACAGTAGGCATGTGTGTGTAAGGTGGGAGCTGAGGGCAGATGGAGAGACTTGGAAATCTGGTTAATCTGTCTGTTCCAGTCATGCAATTATCCACTCGACAATGGCTGAATACCTACTACGTGTTTGCTACTTCTGGGCAAGTTGGGACCCAACTTTGTATTCATAATATAAAATGAGTAAGTTTTGTCTCATGTGAACAGACAAATCACATTGTTATCTCTTACTCCGATAAAACCACCAGATTATTTTACAGAGTGCCCAGTTCTTGTCTTGCCAGAGTTCATTTCAACATGGTACTTGAAAACATTCTCTCTGTCAAGGTCAAGGTCATCTAACAAAGCTTTTGATCCTACACTAAGCTACGACAACAAGGGGCCAGGCCATTGGGAACCACGTGTCTGGATAACATGCTCAAGATTTTGCCTTCTCCTTCCAAACCTCCTGCACTCCCCAGAGAGCATAATTTAATCATGCTACTACGACTCATGCCCCCAGAAGAGTGGTCTGTATCTTACCCTAGACCAGATTCTACCAACTGTTTCTTTTTAAAGCATTGTAGTAAGTCAAGCAATGTTTCCTTAATTTGTTCCCATTAAGCTCTTGATAGGTTTATCCAAACTTCCAGGGCTCTCAAAAGTATATGGCTAGGTAGACTTTTGGGTGCTCCATCCTAATGGGATTCTCATTTCAAGCATACATCTAAGTATGAAAGACTTGCGGGCAAGTGCTGGAGGGCAAGGACTGGCTCTTTCTCCCTGTGCAGCCCACCATGCGTAGTCTAGTGTTGGGGGCGGGGGGAGCACACAAAATGTACTACTATAGGTTAATACACTTGGAATGCTCCATTAATTTGTGCCAACTAGTACTTTCATTCAAGTAGTAAAAATGAACTCTGGCCCTTCTCCAACTTGTACACTGATTAGGAATATAATTAACCCATTGAATAAACCCATTGAATAGGAATACCTCTATAACAAGAGGGCTATCAAAATTTCAGGCATCCTATTCTTTATTTTCTTAAAGTGATATAATATTTTTCCTGCCATTTTGAACAGTTCAAGTGCCATGCAAGAGGACTTTTACAAGACCTCATCATAGATTACATTTTTTTTCTTTTCTTTAAAAAGTTTTTTTTTAATTTAAGTTCCATTTGGTTAATATACAGTGTAATATTAGTTTCAGGTGTGTAATAGAGTGGTTCATTACTTCCATACACTACCTGGCTCTTATCACACAAGAGCACTCCATTTTCAAAGGTGCCTACAATAATGTCTTTCATTCCATAGCTATTTTGAACTATGATCTTGCCATTGTGTCATAAACATAAACAGGTAGAGCCTGTTTCCTTCTCCACCCACCCCCACCCCTGGCATCTAGGCTGGCCCAGTGACTTCTTTTGACTAATATAATACTGCAGAATTACACTGTGTCCCTCCAAGGTAAAGTCTTAACTTTGCCTTTACTTTTTGGAAGGCTCCTTCTTGGAATCCAACCACCATACTAATAGGAAGCCCAAGCAGACATGTGGATTAGCGTATATGGAGAAGAACTGAAGCTCCTAGCTGAGCTCCCAGACAGCCACCAGCACCAACGACCAGCCATGTGGCAGAGGCCATTTTGAACTTTCCAGCTGTCCCAGTACCCCTGCAATACCATGGAAAGGAGAACTGCCCAAATTGTGGGAAATAATAAAAAAAGCCCTTACCTTTGTATTGTGGTAATTTGTCACTCAGCAATGGTTAGCCAAAATAGATCCTTTAAGAGCCCATTTTTTTTTTGCTCAGATTGTGTGTGTGTGTGTGTGTGAACTGATGTTTAAAAAAACAAAAACAAAAACAAAAACAAAACTGTTCTTATACATTGCATTTATCTAATGCTTTATATTTACTACTTACATGGCAATTTCTAATAAATCTCACAGTTTGGGGAGGGAGAAAAGTGTCATTCATTCTGAGGTTGAAACCTGCTTCTCTAATCATTTCTGCTCTACTCTTCATACTGCTTCAGGAGCAAGCTCTCTAAAATACAGAACAAATCATATCAGTTTCTTGTAAAACAACTAAATGTTCCTCATTGATTACATAATAAACTACTTACTTCAACAAATGCTTTTATGTTGAATTGAAGGTCAATTTTCCAATACAAAGATGATGTTTGGAGTAGGGATTTGCTAGAACAAAATAATCATCACTGTGTAGAGGCTGAGGTCAGAAACAGAACTGGAAATCAAAAGACACAAAAGAGAATTCAAGTTTAGGTTAACATGGAAGAGTTGGAATGCCTAGAGATTTATAATGGAGAATTCGAGGGTTGGTGTGAGTTTTGAACAATGAGGTAAGGCACCTTGGATTTGGATTCTTAGAGGCAATGTTAGACTAGTGTCTAAATAGATTGTGGTTAGAGTTCCTATATTTGTCCTAGAACAGAAAAAGATGAAATAATATACATGGGGCTCAAACTTATGTACAGTTGATCAAATGCAACATCTACAGTGTAAGAAAGATAATATTAAAAATTGTCACACATCTGTCTTCTATCAATACAGAGTTATCTAAGCAGCCTGGATCATGCCTTGCATCCCAGATGCAGGCAGCCTGTGCAGAAAGAGGAGAATCACTTCTGTCCAGTAAGGTGGGCTTCCTTGGACCCAGGACACTCAAAATGGAGGGTAGAAAGAGGAGTCATTTTGTCATGAAGAGTCTGCATTTCTGAGTCCCAATGCCCCAAACAAACAAGTTAACCTTGGGGATTGAAACCTTTTCCCCAAATTATCATGTATGTGCAGCAGGACTTGTGGCTCTTAATCAACCACCCTGAGATTTCTAGAATATGAATGAGTATTCCTTGAGCAAAAACATTGATTAATGAAATTCCTGGCATAGGAGTTTGGGTGGTGACTGGGGTATGGGATAACTGGACATACCTAATATCTGAAATCATGCTTTTTGGTTTCCTGACAACTCTTATGGAAAATTGGGAAGAATGGAAGGTGAAAAGAATCCAGAAATATTTTTAGTTAGATGGGGACATCTTAAATACAGGCCCTGAGTGCCCTATTCAGCCTTCTTTGGTAAAGGATACTTATTGGGCAGGGGGATGAAGTCAGAGACAGCTTGCTTCCCTGCTCCTCCATGGGTCTTTACAACCCTCTTCTTCCCAAAACTTCCCCATCCCCTACCACTACCCACACCCTGCAACTAAGTTATCTTTTGTTCAAGCAAAAATCAATATTGCTTATCTGTGAATACCTCCAATAGTATTCAAGCTACGTGGGCTTGTAGCTAGGACTCCCAACATTAACAGGAGTAGTGAGTGTGTTTCCATTTAAGGACCTTCAAAAAGAGTCATGTGAAAACAATGCCTTTCCCCTTCCAAGAGAGTGTTGAACAAAGATCCATCTGCCCCATAGAGGTTGAGACTCTGTTTCACTAGACTTGGAAAAGCTGGAGGGATTTAAATTTGGGCATTAACTACAAATAAATAATACAAAATTAGAGTGAGCTTGCCATAATGTTCCTCCTAGGGACACATCCATTTCGTTAGGTCACTCTGCATTTGGGGCCTCAACTGAACTTCCCTGTGGCTGGAAATAGTTATGTTGTAGAACAGTACTTCTCATATTTTAATGCACATATAAATTACTTGAGATCTGGGTAAAATGCAGATTCAGTAGGTCTGAGGAGTGCCTGAGATTCTCCATTTCTAGCAAACTCCTAGGGGATGCTGATGCTGCTGGTCCATGGAACATGCTTTGAATAGCAAGGATGTGGTGAATCTACTCCATTGTCAATGAGTCAAAAGACATGGGTTCAATTCACCTTCTACCTGACTTTGTGAAGGGACTTAATCTCACTAAAATTCGTATTTTTCATCTATAAAATGAGAAGTAATAACATCTGCCCCCAAAGCATTAAGAATTCAATGAGATAACCAGTAAAGCATTTTATAAGTTTACATTGGTTGATGATCTTGAGGTTTGCATGGACTCTCCACCAAGCATGCACTAAACAGCTGTGGGTTTTTCATGGTAGAACTGAGAACCCAGTCCCCATGGCTGCTTCCTTGCGTCTGACTGGAGGGCTAAACGAAAGTTAAAACTGATCATGGTGACACCATCAGAGGCTAATTGAGACCTCAGTCCCCGGAAAATACAACAATATAGCCCTCTTCATTTCTGAAGAAAAGCCAAGGATACATATTTAGCTTTTGATTCTATTTCTTATTAAAGGGAAAGGATGGAAAATAGAAAACGTTGCTTTTACTGAGATGTTAGACTCAGTTAATTTCTTGGACAGATGGAGCAACTCTCTCCTAGGATAAAAAGTGATGTCATGTCAAAGGCCTTTGAAATCTCTGACACTTATTACAAGTCTAAGACCCTATTATAGTGAAGTTTCACTGTTGAAAAAGACCTCTTGGGCCACATGCTGATCATGTTGAACAGGAAAAGTCTTACAATTCATCCAAAAGAAGTGGTTTACCTAGGTCCTGGCTAGTAAGCTGGGTTATAGCTAAGTGTAAGTGTTATGACAGGGAGAAACTGCTTGGATAAAGGTCGGACAAAAATCACATCCGCTGAAACAATCATTAAACTCCCAAAGCAAATTTATATTAAGCCCCTTATGATGTTCTGTAAGGTTTCTCCAAGTCCTTTTTTACTTTGGTTTTGTGCCAGAAGTAGATGCAGATGCATCAGCTACCTCACAAGAAAAACCTGTTCTCACAAGTTTTATCACACCACTTGGCAGTGAAAAAGGCTTGGGTAGAGGCTGAGAACTTTCACATAGATCCAGAAAGCTTGGGAATTCAGCCATTTTGACTTACTGCCCACCACCAAAAAGAAACAGGCAAACTCTGAATGCCAGGATCTAAGATTCCCCTAATTAGAAAAAGAGAAAACTCTATAGGATTGAACTTTTTCTTTGGAGCAAATTCCACAGACTGTTGCAAAGACAGACCACTGCAGGACTTTTCAGGGTAGTGAGGGAGCTCAAAGTTGCCATGGCTCTCTACTTTCATATCCCCTGACCCTTCTCCTCCCAATCTCCATTGGAACAGAATAAGTTCCCTCAGGAGATTGTACCTCCTGGAAAATGCCAGAAAGGGGAGTAAGAAGAGGAATTATTTTTGTTGGGCCATTCCATGCATTTGGGAGTCCACAAGAAGTATGAAACTGTCTCACTGCAATTAAAGAGTAAACAATGAAGACCATGGGATATGTAACTGGGAATCTATTGAGAATGTCTTCACATTACTCACAAGTTAATAATTTCCCCAAGAGTGGGAGTTTCTTGAGGATGTTTGCAATTTATTTTTAAACCTTTTAGAGCTTGAGAATAACACTTGTAGTTTCTCTTTTACTATTTTCATCGTATTCAAAGGTTTCAAGCCCAGGCATTTTAGAGCCCACCCACTTTCAGAGATGTAGACAAATTAGGTAAAAACACACAGGGACCTCTCAAACTCTTTACAGAGCTTATCTGGAACATGTGAATTTTATATTTACACACACACACACACACACACACACACACACACACACACACATATATCTCCTAGACCTCATGATCTTTGTGGGACACTGCATGTTGATTCCATTGTAAATTTGAAATGGTAGCATGTTAACTCTATATAACCTACAGTGATGCCCCCAACCCATCATCATTGCTTATGCATATCATCATTGCTTTATCATCATTGGTGCTGTCAAGGGGGATTTTATGAGAACCTATTAGGTAGTTACCAGTGCACTAGGGACTGGCAGGGAAGTATGCCATCAAAAGGTATGGACCCTCACTGCCTGATAGAAGAGGCTTCTGAAAAATTATAAAGAGACATAAAAACCAGTTATATATTTGGATCTCAGTCAAATGTGCCTATGTTCCCAGCTTACTCAAAAGGAAAATAAACCACTGAACTTGCTTACCATTTGTTGATTTCACAGATAATTTTATTCCAAGTGCTATTAGGCCTAATGGACATACAGAGATAAATAGACAATGTGACTAAATGAATCGGAATCAATGTTGCCCACTAAAGAATAACACACAGAAAGAGCATAATAAATGTTAGCTCTTATCATCGTCATCATCATCATCATCATCCTTATCATTACTTCTGTTGTTAAGAACCTCTAAATCTAGTAGGATAAATGATATACACATAATTGTAATAGAAGGCAGAAAATATATAGATTGCATTGTTGGTACAGATAAAATGCTGTAGGAATTCAGATTAGAAATAACAATTTGAGATGTATGACAATAGAGAAGCCCAATATGCTCATCCCCTCAGTATTATGTGTCTGAAAAGACCATCAAGTAAGATATTTGCAGGAAACGATAGTTAATTTGTAGAACCCCAAGTGTTTCTGATTTTCTTAATAATATATTGTAACTCTGTGCACCATTAATTAATTCCAATCCTTCTATGATCTTTTTATATCTTTAGTCATATGATCACTAAATAAGGGATTCTCCAAGCTTGTTTTTTGCCAATTGTCTTTAGGTGATAGAATTACGGGATTTAGTAGGTAATGCTGTGGTCATTCTATTTTTATCTTCATAATTTTGTAAGTTTTAATTGTATTTCTTATCAACCTCTCTGTAGTTTGAATAAAGAATTCCAGTATGTCAATTGTTTTTCTTAAAATAATGCATATAATCACTTTACTTTTGGATTGCTTTCCCATGTGTCTCTGCGGTTCTCCTCTATCATTTTTAAGGTATGAACACAGAATGGCACACAGAATTCCTCAAGTAGGTGTATTCTGGTTAGACTCAACACCGTGATGCTGTTTCAATTCTATTGTTAAAAATCATCCCCATGTCAGCAGGAACAACTTCATGTTGACCAGCAACGGTATGCGTCATTGGTCATGGAGCATTGTTATCTAGGTTACAGAAAGACATAGTATCAGTTATAAATTGGTGATGGCTACTTATGAAGTTGCCTTAAAAAATTACATAATATGATTAATTTTCTCTCACATGTTCTTGTTAACACCATGTACTTGGGAATATATCAATCGCATTATTTGTTGAGCATGATTTATGTACTCAGCATTGTGTAAGGCACTCTAAGGGTTACTAAAGGAGTGTTTGGTGGGTCCTCTGCCCTTCAGAAGTTTTAAATCTACCTAAAACAGTATGAAGCATAAGAGGAGAACACATGACCCAGTATAATCCATAGTAAACGTTCTGCAATAAGCTGCAGGCAGAAAGAGCTTTTAAGAGTTCAGAGAGTAGAAAAATGAATGTCGACTGGAGTAGTTAGGTGAGGGACATGTTTGTGGGGCTGAGGAGAGCTCTTTTGGTCTGCATTATAGAGCAGAAATGGCCTCTTGTCATGCCTCCCAGTACTTAAGAGCCTTTAGAAATAAAAATCACAAGTGGGCTCCTTGTCTAATGAAGAACATCCTGTGTGTCCTCATCTGTTTTCAAAGGAAGCGACTATAAAGAATGGAGCCCTGTGAGTGCTTTTATACACTCCATGTTATCCTTGAGGAGAAATGATCAATCGCCTTTCCCTGAGGAAAATGTCTGAGTTATCTTGTCAGGGAAGATGAAAGTTTGCTGTCATCCTCGTACTTGCCACAAAGGCGAGGAGAATATTTCTCAGCTGAAAGGGAACAGGTCTGGTCATATCCTCGACATTACTGGACTTAAAAAAAAAAAAAGCAACATTATATCTGCCCCCTTTTGAGAACATGCCTTGATGAAAAGCACACAAGCCAACAAAATCATCAACTGTATGTTTCTTTTTTCATAAATTAGCCTGCACTACCGAGCTAATTAGTCAGAGCTACAAAAGCAGGTTGAAAGTGGGTTTGGCTGATCCCAAAGCTAGCATCTTAACTTTAAACCTCTTAGTCTCTTAGTCTCTTCCAGAGGAAGATCTCCTGGGGCTTTCTCGGGCCACGGACACACCACTCCAGGATACCGCCACCAGAAGAGGATGGTTTTGTGACTGAAAAGACATGACCTGTGCAGCGCTGACACTGGTGGAAAGTTCCTCCTTTGCTTGCTGTGGCAGATACCAGGCAAGGAAGGGTCTGCAACCAGAATGAGCACCCAGGCAAAGAAACCTGGATCAAAGCCTCACGGCCCAGTGGAAGCCTCCCAGTTGCTCATTGGTAGACTCATTCATCAATCACAACTCTCTGAACACCGATGATTTGCTGACCACCCTTTTAAGAACCACCCATGCAAAGATAAATAAAGCCTCACTGCTGAGCTCTCTCTCAGCCTGCAGAGAGCTAGACATGGAAGTACATCATCAGAATACAGCATGGGAAGAGCTACGACAGTGTTACAAACCAAGTGTCACTGATCTCAGTGGAAGGTTGGACTAACTCTGAAGGAGGTGTGATGGTCAACACAACTTTTGAGCCACTGTATCTTAAAGGGTTAGTTGGAGTCCTTGTGGAGAGATGGAGGAGAAACTGGAGCATTTACAGAATTGCAAATAGTCTTGTATGGATGGAATATAGGGTCTAGGGAGTTGGGGCAAGGAAAGATGGGCTGAAAACAGACTCTCAACGGGAACTTTGATGCAATGCTAAACTTTGGAGTCAAATGAAGGATCTTTGGCGGTTTGTCATTGGGAGAATAACAGGATGAATGGGGTTTCTGTTTTAGACACTTTACCTTGTGGCAAGGGATGGGCAGGAAATGGGACTGAGGTCGGAAGAGAGTTCTTAGGCTATTAGCTCTTGACCTGGAGGGTGTGTGAGGGAGTGAGAGTGCTCCGGGCTTAAGTGACCAGTCCCATCAGCAAGAAAAAACCTACCAGCTGATTCTTTAAGGTTCTCCAGAGTCCCAATCTGTCTTTCCAATCTCATTTCCCTTTGCCAACTTGGTATCGCTACAAGTAAATTCCGTGGTTCTTGTTTATAGACACTGGGGTTACAAAACACACATAGTTCTCCCCTCTTGGAGTTTAGACTGTAATGGAGAAGATGACAAATAGCAATTAGAATTGGGTTTAATTCACTGGGACCCAAGTTAAATACCTTTAAAGATCCACAGTTTGGGACCCCTGGATGATTAAGTTGGTTAAGCGACCTGCTTTTGATCTCAGCTCAGGTCTTCATCTCAGTGTCATGAGTTCAAGCCCCAAGTTGGGCTCCACAGTGGACATGGAGCCTGCTTAAATAAATAAATAAATAAATAAATAAATAAATAAATATCCACAGTTTAAGGCATGCCAAAATAGTGTCCTATGATTCTCATCTGTATTGCCTGACTTCCAGCCCCTAGTTATTTGTTGAATGGAGGAATGAATAAATGCAAAGAGGAGATTTCATCCCCTCAGAGTTACATGACCACCTCTGGCCGTGGGGCTCCTATCTTTTCATCTTCATTCATAGAAAGAGGCAGTCTAACATAGTGAGTATTTAGATGCTGGAATCGGGAAACCTACTTAGGTACCAGTTCTTATGCCTTCGCAGCTGGGGGAAGTTGAGCAAATTCCTTAACCTCTTTGAGGCTCAGTTTCCTTATCTTAAAAATAGGGATGATAAAAGCTCCCTCACAAGGATAATATATAAAGGATTATATATAACAGATTAAAAGGATTTAAGTGGAGAGATTAAATGAAAAGATATATTTCAGTGCCAGCAACAAAGGATCACAGTTAAGGGGTAAGTGTTATGACTCTGTTTGGTCCATTTGTATGAGCTTTCTACCTACAGAGAACTTGAATGAGGTTCAGAGTAAATCCCTGCCCATGCCACTCCTCTACCGAAAACCTGTGACTCCCTATTGCCTTTTTTCTTGGTACAACATTTAAGGCTCTCCGTGAGTCCCAATCTGTCTTCCCAATTTCATTTCCCTTTGCCAACCTGGTATCACTCCAACTGTTCCTAAGGCCTTTGCATGGTAGAAAAGCCACAGATTTCCCTCCGATCTGCTAGGTCAAGGCACACAAGTTGTAGAACAGCTTACGTAGTAGCCTAGACCTGTTGTCCATCCTTCTCTTGCTCTCAACCCCTCAAAAAACTGTCTGGCTGAAAGATAACTTGGTAGATCAAGTAGAATAGCATACTTAACTGATGCATGCTGCCTCTAAAATCTAAAGAGTCCCACCAGCCTTTGTGCCTCTTTCTTAGTGGTAGGGGGTGCAAGATGATGCAAACTTTGCTTTTACCTCAAAAGGAATACCTCAACATTCACCAGACCATTGGGCCCCTAGGAACTTCACCATAGATGTGGGTTTCTGCTCTGTTCCACAAGAGGAGTCTACCCCAGAAAAAGAGTGTTCCTTTAGTCTGGTTCCCTAGAATAAAAAGACACTTGGTATAGGACCCAACAGAGCTGCAGACAGCCAACAGATCTATGAGCAGTCCAAAAAAATTGTGGCAATAAACCTCTGAGACGTGGGAGATATTTGTCATCACAGCAAAAGCTAACCAATACACCTTCAGAGACCTTTATCTCAGCCAAATGTAACTTGTAACTCTGTCCATGGCCCCTTCCTTCCCATTGCCATTTCTTAACTGGCAAACTAAAGTGTTCTTTTTCATCTTTCTGTGCCTGATTCCAGTCTGCAATTCAGAAGTTGGTTCTCTCTTAATCCTCAGCTGGAAATAAATTTCTCCAGGTTTAACACCCAAAACACTTCAGTTACATTTCTTTTATGGTTCAACACTCTCCATCTTGCACTTTATGATTTGTTTACATGCCTGCTGTAGCTTTTCTGGTTGACTCCCCAGTATCTATCTGCTCCATCTGAAATGGTTAGTCTAAGCCAAAGATAATAATCCAATCCTTTTATTAGTGATAGCTTTAGCAATGGTCTTAAAACCAAATCTTGGCTAGTGAAATATTAGGGAAAAGCTCTGGAGGATTTGTGGGGAAATTTTTCTTGCTTCTAAAAAAGAGAAATGAATAAAAGAAGGATCAAAAAAAAAAAAAAAGAGAGAGAGAGAGACAGAGGCAGCCCTCATCCCATCCTTTCTTTCTCTCCTTTGGTAGCAACGTGATGATGAAACAAACATAAAAGTGCACCAAACTGAAATAAGCACGGGGAAGGACAGTCCTGCACGATTTGGGGCCATGTGCCATTGCCGGGGGAGATTCTGAATCTATGTCAACTATAGAGCTTCTCCAGAGCAGTGTGGGCCTTGCCCAAGACACACACCCAAATAATTTATTACATGAATAAATTAAAAAAAACCTCTCAGGTTATTTTTTTTTTATTATGTTATATTAATCACCATACATTACATCATTAGTTTTTGATGTAGTGTTCCATGATTCATTGTTTGCATATAACACCCAGTGCTCCATGCAGAACATGCCCTCTTTAATACCCATCACCAGGCTAACCCATCCTCCCACCACCCTCCCCTCTAGAACCCTCAGTTTGTTTCTCAGAGTCCATAGTCTTTCATGGGTCGTCTCCCACTCCGATTTCCCCCACTTCATTTTTCCCTTCCTGCTATCTTCTTCTTCTTCTTTTTTTTTTTTTAACATATAATGTATTATTTGTTTCAGAGGTACAGGTCTGTGATTCAACAGTCTTACACAATTCACAGCACTCACCATAGCACATACACTCCCTAGTGTCTATCACCCAGCCACCCCATCCCTCCCACCCCCCACCATTCCAGCAACCCTCAGTTTGTTTCCTAAGATTAAGAATTCCTCATATCACTGAGGTCATATGATACATGTCTTTCTCTGATTGACTTATTTCGCTCAGTATAACGCCCTCCAGTTCCATCCACGTTGTTGCAAATAGCAAGATTTCATTCCTTTTGATGGCTGCATAATATTCCATTGTATATATATACCACATCTTCTTTATCCATTCATCTGTCAATGGACATCTTGGCTCTTTTCATAGTTTGCTATTGTGGACATTGCTGCTGTAAACTTTGGGGTGCATATACCCCTTCGGATCCCTACATTTGTATCTTTGGGGTAAATACCCAATAGTGCACTTGCTGGATCGTATGGTAGCTCTGTTTTCAACTTTTTGAGGAACCTCCATACTGTTTTCCAGAGTGACTGCACCAGCTTGCATTCGCACTAACAGTGTAGGAGGGTTCCCCTTTCTCCGCATCCCCGCCAACATCTGCCGTTTCCTGACTTGTTAATTTTAGCCATTCTGACTGGTGTGAGGTGGTATTTCATTGAGGTTTTGATTTGGATTTCCCTGATGCCCAGCAATGTTGAGCACTTTTTCATGTGTCAGCCATTTGGATGTCTTCTTTGGAAAAATGTTTGTTCATGTCTTCTGCCCATTTCTTGATTGGATCATTTGTTCTTTGGGTGTTGAGTTTAAGAAGTTCTTTATAGATTTTGGATACTAGCCCTTTATCTAATATGTCATTTGCAAATATCTTCTCCCATTCTGTCAGTTGTCTTTTGGTTTTGTTGACTGTTTCTTTTGCTGTGCAAAAGCTTTTTATCTTGATGAAGTCCCAATAGTTCATTTTTGCCCTTGCTTCCCTTGCCTTTGGCGATGTTTCTAGAAAGAAGTTGCTGCGGTTGAGGTCGAAGAGGTTGCTGCCTGTGTTCTCCTTTAGGATTTTGTTGGACTCCTGTCTCACATTTAGATCTTTCAACCATTTGGAGTCTATTTTTGTGTGTGGTGTAAGGAAATGGTCCAGTTTCATTCTTCTGCATGTGGCTGTCCAATTTTCCCAACACCATTTGTTGAAGAGACTGTCTTTTTTCCATTGGACATTCTTTCCTGCTTTGTCGAAGATTAGTTGACCATAGAGTTGAGGGTCCATTTCTGGGCTCTCTATTCTGTTCCATTGATCTATGTGTCTGTTTTTGTGCCAGTGCCATACTGTCTTGATGATGACAGCTTTGTAATAGAGCTTGAAGTCCGGAATTGTGATGCCACCAGCTTTGCTTTTCTTTCTCAACATTCCTCTGGCTATGTGGGGTCTTTTCTGGTTCCATACAAATTTTAGGATTATTTGTTCCATTTCTTTGAAAAAAGTGTATGGTATTATGATAGGGATTGCATGGAATGTGTAGATTGCTCTAGGTAGCATTGACATCTTCACAATATTTGTTCTTCCAATCCATGAGCATGGAACATTTTTCCATTTCTTTGTGTCTTCCTCAATTTCTTTCATGAGTATTTTATAGTTTTCTGAGTACAGATCCTTTGCCTCTTTGGTTAGATTTATGCCTAGGTATCTTATGGTTTTGGGTGCAATTGTAAATGGGATCGACTCCTTAATTTCTCTTTCTTCTGTCTTGTTGTTGGTGTATAGGAATGCCACTGACTTCTGTGCATTGATTTTATATCCTGCCACTTGACTGAATTCCTGTATGAGTTCTAGCAGTTTTGGGGTGGAGTCTTTGGGATTTTCCACATAAAGTATCATATCATCTGCAAAGAGTGAGAGTTTGATTTCTTCTTTGCCGATTTGGATGCCTTTGATTTCTTTCTGTTGTCTGATTGCTGTGGCTAGGACTTCTAATACTATGTTGAATAGCAGTGGTGATAGTGGACATCCCTGCCATGTTCCTGACCTTAGGGGGAAAGCTCTCAGTTTTTCCCCTTTGAGAATGATATTTGCTGTGGATTTTTCATAGATGGCTTTTATGATATTGAGGTATGTACCTTCTATCCCTATACTCTGAAGACTTTTGATCAAGAAAGGATGCTGTACTTTGTCAAATGCTTTTTCTGCATCTATTGAGAGGATCATATGGTTCTTGTTCTTTCTTTTATTAATGTATTGTATCACATTGACTGATTTGCGGATGTTGAACCAACCTTGCAGCCCAGGGATAAATCCCACTTGGTCGTGGTGAATAATCCTTTTAATGTACTGTTGTATCCTATTGGCTAGTACTTTGGTGAGAATTTTTGCATCCATGTTCATCAAGGATATTGGTCTGTAATTCTCCTTTTTGATGGGGTCTTTGTCTGGTTTTGGGATCAAGGTAATGGTGGCCTCATAAAACGAGTTTGGGAGTTTTCCTTCCATTTCTATTTTTTGGAATAGTTTCAGAAGAATAGGCATTAATTCTTCTTTAAATGTTTTTCCCAGAATTCCCCTGGGAAGCCATCCGGCCCTGGGCTTTTGTTTGTTGGGATATTTTTGATTATTGCTTCAATTTCCTTAGTGGTTATAGGTCTGTTCAGGTTTTCAATTTCCTCCTGGTTCAGTTTTGGTAGTTGATACATCTCTAGGAATGCATCCATTTCTTCCTGATTATCTAATTTGCTGGCATAGAGTTGCTCATAATATGTTCTTATAATTGTTTGTATTTCTTTGGTGTTGGTTGTGATCTCTCCTCTTTCATTCATGATTTTATTTATTTGGGTCCTTCCTCTTTTCTTTTTGATAAGTCTGGCCAGGGGTTTATCAGTCTTGTTAATTCTTTCAAAGAACCAGCTCCTAGTTTTGTTGATCTGTTCTACTGTTCTTTTGGTTTCCATTTCATTGATTTCTGCTCTGATCTTTATTATTTCTCTTCTCCTGCTGGGTTTAGGCTCTATTTGCTGTTCTTTCTCCAGCTCCTTTAGGTGTAGGGTGAGGTTTTGTATTTGAGACCTTTCTTATTTCTTGAGAAAGGCTTGTATTGCTATATACTTTCCTCTTAGGACTGCCTTTGCTGCGTCCAAAGATTTTGAACAGTTGTGTTTTCATTTTCATTTGTTTCCATGATTTTTTTAAATTCTTCTTTAATTTTCTGGTTGACCCATTCATTCTTTAGTAGGATGCTCTTTAGCCTCCATGTATTTGAGTTCTTTCTGACTTTCCTCTTGTGACTGAGTTCTAGTTTCAAAGCATTGTGGTCTGAAAATATGCAGGGAATGATCCCAATCTTTTGGTACTGGTTGAGACCTGATTTGTGACCTAGGATGTGATCTATTCTGGAGAATGTTCCATGGGAACTAGAGAAGAATGTGTATTCTCTTGCTGTGGGATGGAATGTTCTGAATATATCTGTGAAGTCCATTTGGTCCAGTGTGTCATTTAAGGTCTTTATTTCCTTGTTGATCTTTTGCTTAGACGATCTGTCCATTTCAGTGAGGGGGGTGGTAAAGTCCCCCACTATTATTGTTGTATCGATGTGTTTCTTTGCTTTTGTTATTAATTGCCTTATATAATTGGCTGCTCCCATGTTAGGGGCATAGATATTTACAATTGTTAGATCTTCTTGTTGGATAGACCCTTTAAATATGATATAGTGTCCTTCCTCATCTCTTATTATAGTCTTTGGTTTAAAATCTAATTTGTCTGATATAAGGATTGCCACCCCAGCTTTCTTTTGGTGTCCAGTAGCATGGTAAATGGTTTTCCACCCCCTCACTTTAAATCTGGGGGTGTCTTTGGGTCTAAAATGAGTCTCTTGCAGACAGCATATCGATGGGTCTTGTTTTTTAATCCAATCTGATAGCCTGTGTCTTTTGATTGGGACATTTAGCCCATTTACATTCAGGGTAACTATTGAAAGATAGGAATATAGTGCCATTGTATTGCCTGTAAGGTGACTGTTACCGTATATTGTCTGTGTTCCTTTCTGGTCTATGTTACTTTTAGGCTCTCTCTTTGCTTAGAGGACCCCTTTCAATATTTTTGTAGGGCTGGTTTTGTGTTTGAAAATTCCTTTAGTTTTTGTTTGTCTTGGAAACTTTTTATCTTTCCTATTTTCAATGACAGCCTAGCTGGATATAGTATTCTTGGCTGCATATTTTTCTCATTTAGTGCTCTGAATATATCCTGCCAGTCCTTTCTGGCCTGCGAGGTCTCTGTGGATAGGTCTGTTGCCAATCTAATGTTTCTACCATTGTAGGTTACAGATCTCTTGTCCTGAGCTGCTTTCAGGATTTTCTCTTTGTCTCTGAGACTCGTAAGTTTTACTATTAGATGTTGGGGTGTTGACCTATTTTTTTTGATTTTGAGAGGGGTTCTCTGTGCCTCCTGGATTTTGATGCCTGTTTCCTTCCCCAAATTAGGGAAGTTCTCTGCTATAATTTGCTCCCATATACCTTCTGCCCTTCTCTCTCTTTCTTCTTCTTCTGGGATCCAAATTATTCTAATATTGTTCATCCTATGGTATCGCTTATCTCTCGAATTCTGCCCTTGTGATCCAGTAGTTGTTTATCTCTCTTTTTCTCAGCTTTTTTATTTTCCATCATTTGGTCTTCTATATCACTGATTCTTTCTTCTGCCTCATTTATCCTAGCAGTTAGAGCCTCCATTTTGGATTGCACCTCATTAATAGCCTTTTTGATTTTGACTTGGTTAGATTTTAGTTCTTTTATTTCTCCAGAAAGGGTTTTTCTAATATCTTCCATGATTTTTTAAAACCCAGCTAGTATCTTTAAAATCATCATTCTGAACTCTAGTTCCAACATCTTACTAATGTCTGTATTAATTAGGTCCCTGGCAGTTGGTACTGCCTCTTGTTCTTTTTTTTTTTTGAGGTTATTTTTTCCGTCTTGTCATTTTGTCCAGAGGAGAATAGATGAATGAGAGAACAAAATGCTAACAGGGTAACAATGTCCCCAGAAAAATATACACTAAACAAATCAGAAGAGATCTGAAACCAGGGGAAAAGAAAGAGAAAGAAAGAAAAAAGAAAAGGATAAAAACAAACAAACAAACAGCAACAACAAAAACAGAATATGATCAAATATGATCAGGCTGGTGCATAGATCAGTGCCACACACTACATTTTGGGTGTATTTTGGTCTGTTAGAAGAAAGTGCCTCCCAAAATTTTAAAGAAAGAAAAACTTATATATGTACAAAAATAAGGGTTAATATGATGAAGGGATGGACTATGACTGTAAAGATGAAAATTATAAAAGATTTTATAAAAGGAATTGATAAGATAAGAAGTTGGTTGAAAAAAAAAAGAAGAGGATTAAAAAAAAAAAGGGAGAGAATGTGATCAGGCAGGAGACTAGAACAAAGCCATACACTAGAGATTTAGGGTATATTTTGGTCTGTTAGAAGAAACTGTATCCCAAAATTTTAAAGACAGAACAAGTTATATATATATATACCAAAAATAAGGTTAACTACTATGAAGGGATAGACTATGACTCTAAAAATGAAAAATAAAAAAGATTTTTTAAAAAAGGGATTGATAAGATGTTGGTTAAAAAAGGGAAAAAGAAAAATTCAAAAAAAACAAAAAAGAAAAAGAAAGTTAAAAAAAATTAAATTAACTTTGAAAGACTAAAGAATCATGGTAAAAAAGCCATGGATTCTATGTGCAGTATTCCCCTAGCACTGGAGTTCTGCCGTTCTCATTGATCGGTAAAGTTGGTCTTGGCTGGCTGTTCTCGCTGATCTTCTGGGGGAGCGGCCTGTTGCCGTGGTTCCCAAATATCTTTGCCAGAGGCGGAATTGCCCCGCCCTTGCCCGGTCCGGGCTAAGTAATCTGCTCGGGTTTGCTCTCGGGAGCTTTTGTTCCCTGTAAGCTTTCCATACAGCGTTGGAGGCTGAGAGTGAAAATGGCGGCCTCCCAATCTCCGCCCCGGAGGAGCCAAGAACTCGGGGACCCGCTCCTCAGTGTTCCCCCAGAGAAAAACAGTCAATCGCTCCCCTCTCCCCGGTCTCCGGCCACACTCCGTGCTCATCTGGCCTGTGACCGAGCATTTCTATCTCTGTTACCCGACTCGGTGTGTAGTCTCCAGATCCCTGCAGTGCACTCCCATGCCACTCCTCCCGGGGGAGGAAGGGGAGTCTCCCCAGAGCTGCCGCTTGTTGGGTCCCTGCTGGAGGAGCAGTGGCCTGACTGTGCCGCGGATCACAGTTTATGGCAACCCCAAGCTGAGAGCCCGCGCCTTGGCTCCGTCTCTGCAGCCGGCTTCCCTGCTCAGATACCTGGGAGCTCTGCCGCACTCAGGCACCCCCGGTCTTTCTGTGACCCCGAGGGTCCTGAGACCACACTGTCCCGCGAGGGTTCCACCCCCCGCTTAGCCACTGGAGCGGCATCCCTCAGCGGAGCAGACTTCTAAAAGTTCCTATTTTGTGCCTCGCTGCTCTATCACTTGCCAGAAGCGGCGGACGGAGGCCCCTCCCCCGCCGTCTATCCTCCCGAATATCGCCTTGGATTCACTTCTCTGCACGTCCTACCTTCCAGAAAGTGGTCGCTTTCTGTCCAGAGAGTTGTTGCTATTCTTTTCTTCAATCTCCTGTTGAGTTTGTAGGTGTTCAGAATGGTTTGATCCCTGTCTAGCTGAATTCCTGGGACCAGAGAAAATTTAGGTCTCCTACTCCTCCGCCATCTTGCTCCTCCCCAAAACTCTCAGGTTATTTAAGCCTGGGATAAAAGATCTTTGAGTAAAGTATAAGACAACAATGATTATTGAAGTTTGGGAAGTCGATGGAGAAACTCCTTAATCAAGATACACAGGTATATATTTTTTAAAAAGCAGATGAACAAACAAAAACTTTTAAGGGAGTAAGAATCACTGCAGAGAAGAAAAAAAATAGGGAAAGAACTTTCTGGAGCAAAACTTGCATCATCTGTCTGTCTTTCTGAGGTCTTTGTAAACTAGACCAAAGATTATACATATTTTCATCTGTACGGGAAGTCCAAGTTTAATTCCGTCCATAGGATTCCAGTAAGTGTGGCCAAACTAAATAAGGATGGGAACCAGAATTCACTAGTTTTCCTAACCAAAAGCCACACTTAAAAAATAGTAATTTATTATATTAAATAAAATTGATATATCTCTGTGTGGTGGTTTCATACTGTCTTTTAAAGAACATTGTATTACATCTCATTACCACAATTCCAAGCAGTTTTCCCCGAGCTGCAGGGGCTGCATAGAAAGGTCCAACTGCTTTCCCCAAGCTGTGTTTTTCCCATTTTTGTTTTGAACAAAATAGTAGGTGACACATCTTTGGGACCTTCCTAGGATTGTGAGTCCATGACCTTGCATCTCCAAAATAGGAATGGTCTTTTGGAGACCTGAGAATACTCTTTTAATCCCTATGAATTGCTCAACTTTTTCACAAAGAATAATTAAGCCTCCCAGTAACTGAATGCTTTAATTAAGGTGAGTGAGGTTTTATAGATTTTTTGTGTGTGTGTGTGGTCTTCAGAAACAGTAGAAGATGCTGGTATCAGTGCATAAGGCCAGTTGAGCTGCCTTCAATCCCAGAAGAGAAAGGACAATAATAAAAGACACTATATTAGCTATGAATTCCTGCCTTCCTTCACCCTGGAAAAAAAGAGAAACTCAATTTCCCCCGATCTGTGATCCTCTCTCACCTACCTGCCCCCAACTTTAAATCCTAAATACATAAATATTGGGGAGAATGACAAGAGCAGGGATTAACATGGTTACTGGGAAATTAAAAGCAGAACTTCTCTTTTGAGTAACTAATATACTGGGAGTCAGAAAAATCTGTCCTGTGGCTATTATTCTATTTTATTCTGCAATACTGAAGAAAAATTGCTTTGATCAAATGAAATGGTATGTCTATTATAGACAGGCCACTGAAGAATCAATATTGTTTCAAAAGTCCAGTTATTTCTCCTCTCATGCACACATAATGCATGATTCTCAGATATTGATGTGCTTAGCTTGCAGACGCAGTGCCATCTCAAGGTAATGGCCCAGTGTGGTGCACAATCAGAACATCAGATTCTGACTTTGGTATCATTCACAAGGAAATGTAAAGATAAAATCACTCATCATCCCGGGACTCTGTTGACTCCTTTTGAAAATGAACACGTTATGTTACAGAAGTCTTAGCTCACAGTGTGCAGAAAAGCCATCCAGGTGTTCTCCTTCAGACTTTTCCTTCATTAAAAAATCATTAATTTTTGACTCATCAATACCCATCTTGCAAAAGGCATGTTCTTAACATATGATTGTTGCATCCCATTTTTATAAAAACACAAGTGTGCACTCAGGGATGGAAGGTTTCCTTTGAAAAATAGATTGAGAGCACGTGGTTTTGTTTGGCCTTCTGGAATAGATGCTAAGCAGCAATGTAAGGAGTAACTTTGACAGGAAGAGAGGGAGAGAGATAGAATGGAAGAGGGGGCAAGCTGACATCTGGGCTGATGCAAGGCTAGTAACTAAAGGGATAAATGGAAAGCAGAATAGAGACAGTGTTCTTTGTCCTTTTCATTTATCTTTTCTTGTCTATTAAAAGCTACAAAATCATTTTTATCAGATAATGATAATTTATGACAAAAGATTCATCTTCTACCAATTTAAGTTGCCTGAATTATGCTTTGTTGCCATTGGTTAGCATACTTAACTAAGTAATATTATGGATATTCAGGCAGTTGACTAGAGACTGAGAAAGATAGTTTTCCAGATTTCCTTTGGTACTCTTATTTACACTCAATCATTTACATAAAATATTGAGTAAACAGCTACATGGGAGGTAAGGTGGCTGTTAAAATTTCCTCTCAGATCTTGGCTGTAGGTGGTACGATTGACCAAGAGCCCCAACAATTGCACTCTGAAAGATACCACCCATTGGTGTCAAGGCTATGCCTCTAGCCAATGACTGTCTTTCCTGGAAGACAAGGATTCACCTGACTGGCTTCCATGGCTTAAGGATTCCCCATCAGCTTTGCCAATACTTTCTTCACTGGACTGCAGGGTAAGATACTTCCACTCAACCATCCTGCCTTCCTTACATGTCTTCTTTAAGGTCTAATGGCCCCCCGCCCGATCTTTTTCACAAAGGCATTTCCCCTAATAAATCTCTTTCATGGCTTATCTCCTCTTGAGGTCTCCTTCTTGGAGGATACAGACTAACACAGAATAGAGGAAGAAAACCATTACTTGGCTGATATCTACTTTCCCAACAACATTCATTTTTAATCCATTCATTTGATAATTATTGGTTATCGACGATGTCCCAAGCATTGTGGTAGCATTTAATGGCATCAGAAACAAAACCTTGAAGTCTACAGAGTCTCAAAGACCATGTTGACTTCATTTTCAGCCTTATCATTGAGACACAAAGAGGTCATTGTGATTTGATTGGCAAAGAGGCAGCAGATTACCTAGAGAGGGCAGCTGGACACATAGGCAGACCAGGAAGGACATGTTTTTCTTGGCATTGTTCCCTCTACAGTTTGATCCACAAACTCAACTTTTCAGTGCTTGAGAGTTGATTAAGTTCTTAAGAACTGATTCATATTAAGTTAATTTATATTTAAGGTCACCAGTGACCTCCACGTTGCTAAATCTAATCGTCCCCATCTTACAGAACTAGCATCTGGCAAACACTCCTTTGCTCCGGAACCATCATCACCTGGTTTCCAAGCATCACACTTTCCTGGGTTTCCTTTTACCTCCCTGGATACTCATTCTTACTCTCCTTTGCTGGTTTTTCCTTATGCATTTGACCCCCTTATCATTGCAGTGCTGCAGAGCTCAACCCTTGGTCTTTATTTTTTTCCTCTCTGTACCCACCCATCCCTCAGCAATTTCATGCATTCTCTTGTTTTTTAATACCATCTATATAATAATGACTCAAAATTTATGCCTGCAGCCCACACCCCTACCACAAATTTCAGACTTGGGTTCAAGTACCTACCAGACATCTGTGTTTAGATGTCTGATAGGCATCTTGAACCTAACATGTCCTAAACAGAGTTCCTAATCCTCCCTCCCCAGTATACTTGCCCCATAATCTCTTCATCTCCGGTAATGGCAACTCCATTCTTTCAGCTATTCAGGCCAAAAACCCTGGAGTTATTCTTGCATTTCTCTTTTATAGCCTACATTCAATTCAAAAGCAATTTCTTTTGGCTCAACTTTTTAAATATTTCCCAAGTGCAAACTCTTATTACCACCTGACCATCTTATCACCTTGAATCGAGCCACCTGAATTGTTGCAAAAACCTCCTAATTTTTCTCCCTTTGTACACTAATGCAACTGTTCTCATCATAGCGACCCAGTGATCATGTTAAAAATCTAAGCAAGGTGGGACACATGGGTGGCTCAGTCAGTTGAGCAGCTGACTTTCTATTTGGGCTCAGATCGTGGTCTCAGGGTCATGGGATCGAGCCCCAAGTTGGACTCTGCACTCAATGGAGTCTGCTTGAGATTTTGTCTCTCCCTCTCCTTTTGCCCCTCCCTCCACTCATGTGTGTTATCAATCAATCAATCAATCAATCAAAGTTTTAAAAAAAATCTAAGCAAGGTGTTATGAACTGATTTGTACCCCCAAATTCTTATGTTGAAGCCCTATCCCCCTGTACCTCAGAAAGTGGCTATATTTGGAGATAGAATCTTTGAAGAGGTAAATAAATTAAAATGAGGTCAACAAAGGTGAGCCCTAATCCAGTACAACTGGAGTCCTTATTAGAAGAGGAAGTTAGGACACAGGCATGTACAGAGAGAAGATCATGTGAGGTCACAGGGAGAAAATAGCCATCTACAAGCCAAGGAGAGAAGCCTCAAGAGAAATCAGCCCCACCAACACCCTGGTCTTACACTTCTGACTTCCAGAACTGTGAGAAAATAAATTTCTTTTAAGTCACTCAATCTGTGATGTTTTGTTATGGCAGCCCTAGCAGACCAATATATGAGATGATAAAATTCCTCTGCTTCAAACTCTCCAATAACTTCCCATCTTCCTGGGGGTTCTTACCGAGATCTACAAGGCCCACAGTCTGGTCCCCACATCCCAGATGGAGTGAATATTAGAATGACCTTAATCACTAGACACCTAAACCCTCCTATACCTTTTTCCAAGAGCTGCTTGGAGTCTCCAAGGCTAGTACTACTGTCCTGACCTCTTCTCCTCTCCCTGGACAGCAATACAAAAGTGTACTTGGTTTTGCCTTCCTAACCTTTCATTTTTTATTTTCACTTAGGGTATTTTCCTTTAGTTAGCACATTCTTTCTTTAAATGTGTCTGCATTTAAATCTTGGATAACTTATTTAGACTAGTGATTCTTAATTTCCTCATATATAAACTGGGAATAAATTGGGAATAATAATAATATCTACTTTGTAGGGTCATTCATTCAGTAAATATTCAGTATTCCGTCAGTAAAAGGTATTGACTACCTAGTAGCTCCCAGACACTGTGCTATGAAAATAAAATATATAAAGCAAGATGCTTGCAACTTGGGTTATATTAGTCGGCCAATAAATGATAATATTGATTTGTTGTCATTTGTATTATTATTGATGTTATGATCAAATTCTAATTCTGCTGTTAAATCTGAGAGATATTTTGTCTTTTTAAGGTGGCTATGCATAGAAGATCTCATTCATTATTTGTTAATTCTCAAGTTTAATCCTTGTAATCCTGAAACTCCACATTTCCCCTAGCACATCACTTTTTCTTTCTTTTCATATTCAAATTTTGTGAAAGAGTTAACAATGTTCCTTGTCACCATTTATTGATTTACCTCATGCTCATTCCTTAACATACTCTAATCCAGTTCTCTACCACCATCACTCCCCAGAATAACTTTATCATAGGTTATCTTTGACCCCTTGTTGCTTATACTAGTTTGCTGGGGCAGCCATCACAAAATACCACAGACTAAGTAACTTAAACAACAGAAATTTATTTTCTTCCAGTTCTGAAGGCTGGAAGTCCAAGATCATGGTGCTGGCAGAGTTGGTTTCCCATGAGACCTCTCTCTCTCGGCTCATAGATGGCTGCCCTCTCCCTGTGTCCTCCATGGTCTTTCCTCTGTGTGTGTGTATCCCTATTGTCTCTGCTTCTTCTTAGGACAACAGTCATACTGGATTGGGGCCAATCCCAAAGACCTCACTTAACCTTAATTACCTCTTTGAAGGCCTTATATCCAAAAACAGTTACATAGGGCATTAGGGCTTCAACATACAAATTTAGGGGGACATAGCTCAGTACATAGTATGTTAAATAATTTTCTCCTTTGCTTATTTTACTTGACCTAAGATGAGGATTCAAGAGTATTGGCCATATTTACCTTCTAAAAACCCTCTCTTCTCTGGTTTTCTGCATCTCCTATCCACTCCTGGTTTGTTCCCTGTTCTTCTGACCACTCCTCAGAGTCCCATTTTCAAACTTATCTTTCACTCCCTAACGATGAAATGTTGGAGTTCCTTAAGACTTTGAACTCAACTCCTTCCCTTCTCACTCAATACTGGCTTTCTACGTGAGCTCATGAGATCTCCACGTGGCTCCATCACACAAATACAGAAAACTCGGTGTTTTTTCTGCAGACCAGTACTGCTGCATTGGCCTCTCCATGCATTTGCTCCTGCCTGGAGTATAACAGGCATTGAGAAAAACACAGGCTTTTTTGCTTTTTTCCTGTTCAGAATGGTTATTGTATAAAAACACATTTAGCGTGTAAAATCACCTCTCATTCCACTGTACCATAACACCCATAGGAGGGAATTTCCAGGGTAATCTCAAATGAATTTGTGTGACCCTTTACAGAGGACCCACATGTATAGCTCCTCTTGACATCAAGGTGACAGGGCAAGGGGGGAATTCCAAGCTGCAGGGCGCATGAAAATAATTTTTAAAAGTTGACTGATAACCATCTCCGTTGCAAACATTCTGCGACTCTGTCATTTTATGATTAAGGGCTCTGCTGCTGTTACCACACACTGCCAATGTGCAAGAGGGGGATTTTTTTAGTCTGAGCTGGGGTATTTCATGTGCTGGGCTATGGTGGACAGTTTCAAGATATTACAGCGCTCTAGATTTTAGATGTGATTATACATTCCTGAGAGAATACATTACTAACTATTACTAATTAGAAATGAAAAGAGAAAATCCAATCATTCAGAACGAATACATGCACTGAGTACTAAGTACCGAGTATTTTGCAAATAAGTGAGGGAGACAGGCAAGGATAAAGGAAGATGGGAAGGTCTCAAAGACAAGCTCCCCGAGCTCACCAGTGTCATTATCTCCCCAGGGTCACTCCTCTCAGAATCACTCTGGCCATTTTAGCCCCACAGGCTTTTAGCTGGCCAACCTCAAAACAGCCCCCAGGCATGTTTTCCCTGAGGCAGCCGAACCCCACTTTTGACGGAGATAGGGAACTCTGACCATTTAAGCTTCATTCACCAAGATGTATTGAACCACAGGCAGTCCAGGTTTGTCCTGAGGTGAATTTGCCTCAGTGATAATCGTGTCAAAACCTCCAACCAAATTTCACTCCAGGGCATCTAACTTAAGGAATGTCATATAATTAACATGTGTGTAGTTGAATATTTATAATCTCTCAAAGGTTGTATCCCAAAATAGTTCCAGTGGATATGGGTTGACTGCTTCTAGGGTGTTTTTGTTTTTCTCTTTTTGCCTAACAAGGTTAATTTTATTTAAAAAGAAAAAGTACGGGGGGGAGTGCCTGGGTGGCTCAGTCAGTTGAGCCTAGAACTCTTGATTTTGGCTCAGGTCATGATCTTGAGGTCATGAGATCGAGCCCCACAACAGGCTCCTGGCTTGGCAGGAAGTCTGCTAGAGATTCTTTCCCTCTGCCCCTCCACCTGCTCACGTTCTCTCTCTCTCTCTCTCTCAAAATAAATAAATAAATCTTAAAAAATAAATAAATTAAAAAAAAAAACTTCAAATTCTCCCTTTCTTTGGGGACATCAGAGCTCCCTTGTGTCAACTCCATCCACTATGAGTGATGTAACCTCACCCAACCTTGTCTATAACTTTAGGATAAGGATAAATGGGATTTTGGCACAAGTGCCCAAATCAGTGAAAAGAAAAGAAAAAGAAAACCCCTCTAACCACAAGGAATAATGGAGAAAGAGAAGGCTTATGTAACTTGTCTTTGAAGAGAAAAATAAAAGGAATAACTTTCAAGCACAGTAGAGTGGGTTCCAGTGAAATGGAGATTAGTCCTTAGAGGGACCTGTCCCCCACCATGCCTGCCCCTCACCCTTGGATGCCTGTGCATTTTTCCTATATAGGGGGCTCTCCCTCATTTCAAAAGGAACTCAGGGAAGTGAAGACCTCCAAGCAAGAGGAAATGAGGGGGGATGAAAAATGAACTCCTGATTTTAGCTGAGCTCACCCAGTTGGCAAAAAGGAAGAAGAAGAAAAAAAAAAGGACAATTTTGACCTTAGAAAGTGGTATAGTATTCAGGAAAGTCAACCTGAGCTCAACTCCCATTTCCCCTTTGATGGCTAAATAAATGTTAAATTACTTTGCAAATATTTTTAAATGAGTGGTTTTGGAGTGGGAGTGGTGGAGAAAGAAGGGGAGAAAGGTTAACTACTCCACATAAAACAACCAGCTCATACGGTCTACGGCCAATTTTTACAGCTGGATTTTTATAAACTCCTTGAAGAGTTGGGCGAGGGACGGGTTTATGATGTTGCCATGGCAGTCCTGTAGTTCCTGACAAAATATTGTGACACTGAAGCAGATGTACTTTGGGGAGGTAGGCATAGCAGTTGGGACAAATATGAAGGAATTTAAGACCCTCACTAAACATCTCAGCAAAGAATGTCTCACTGAACTGTCACTGGATTTAATTAGCTGTAGAGTGAAAGGTGAGGGGTTAATCCAAGGTCAGTGTGGGGGAAAACGAAGCCCGTGACATGCAGCTATATGATATTTGCTGAATGCCACACTTCACTCAGTGAGATTAGTAAATGAACACGGTGTGGGAAAGAATAGACACTCCATTGCTTTAAGTCATCTTGATATGACGGTGTTCAATTATTTAATTTCCATATGAGTTTCTCTAAGATTCTTTCTGTCAATCCAGTCATTTCTTCTCGAGTGTTCAAAGTGACTGCCAGGTGAGTAAGAAGCGTTCAATTTTCGAAGGGAAAAATAATTTGATTGAACTCAATTAAAAACAATTGAAATATGTCTAGTAGCATTTGGTGTCTATATTTGCCTGTTTACACTACTACAATTTTTTTTTTCTTATATACGGGGGAAAAAAACCCTGCTGGGCTGACATTTTTTTCTCTTCCCACAGAATCCATAACAAGCTTGCTTGTTTGAGAAGAACAAACTCTGTAACTCTTGTCTAGGGTACAGGAAGATTTGTCAGGTGTATTGAACACCTCAAGCATTCATTAGTTGATTCAACAAATATTCCTTATCTGTTTGGGCCAGGAATTGTGCAAGGCACCATGGGCCCGCTAATCAACAGGACAGATGTGTCCCTGTCTTGCTAGAGCCCTTTTGGGACCCAGAACAATGGCATCTCTTCAGAGCAAAGCTCTGAGGTGGACAGAGAGAGTCTACTCACCAGAAGGATGATTGAATGATTAGTCACTTGTGTAACAAACCTAAGTTACAGAAAGGCTGGTCGATTTTCCAAAGATAACTGGCTATTTTACTTTTTTTATTTTATTTTTTTAGAGATTTTATTTATTTATTTGACAGAGAGAGAGACAGCGAGAAAAGGAACACAAGCAGAGGGAGTGGGAGAGGGAGAAGCAGGCTTCCCGCTGAGCAGGGAGCCCGGTGCGGGGCTCGATCCCAGGACCCGGGGATCATGACCTGAGCCGAAGGCAGACGCTTAACGACTGAGCCACCCAGGCACCTCCGTAATTGACTGTTTTAGTATGTAGATACACAGTAAATAGTTCTCTGATTTCTATGTTTAATAGTTTCTGATTTCACCATGAGGCAGATTCGCCATAGAATTTCTCATATAAATTCCTCATATAGACTTTTATATGATATTAAAGACACATTTTGACTTTTTTTCAGGATTTGTACTAATAGTACTTCACATACTACCAAAAGTGAGTATTTAGGCTGGCTTGAGTGATGTGCATGAGCAAATATCTCCTATACACCACACACGTAGTAGGAAAGAGAGAGGAAAATCAACTACTTTTAGCAAAGTCATACTCCCAAGAGTATAGTATACTCCCAAGTATAGTAAACTCCCAAGAGAGTCCTAAGTATTGTTAATATAGAAAAAAAAAGTGAGGCCACATTTGACCATGTTATCACAGTAGGCAGACATCGATCCAAGCCAAGGTTCGGTCCAGCATTAGCAAAGGAACACTAGCTTTAGCAGAAAGCTCTGGGCAGCTCTAACTGCATTGGTATCTCCTGATGATACTGAAGGAGATCCTTTCAGCAGTGGGTTTAGAGGGAATGACCAAAGATTAAGCATAAAAAGGAGTGAATACTGCAGCCTCCACCGAATGCCCTGCCACGGCTGACCTTGGAGCTTAAGGGCCTGACAGCTGTGAACTTCAGCAGTTGTGGAAATAAGATACTGGAGTTTCTTTCCTCCTACCCCGACGGCTCATGCAATTCACCCAGTTGAAATCTGGTTCCTGAATGCCTGCTCTGCAGTAGGCGTTGTCCTAGGTGCTAAGGATACAGTTCTGGACAAGAAAGACACTGTCCGTATGTAGTTCAGTAGAACCAGTGGTGTGGGAGTGTGAGCTGGTGGTCTGGGTACACCAGTAAACCGACTTTTTAGTTGCATTGCGTTGAGTGCCCTGGTCCCACTGGTGATCTCTGTCATCCAGGCAGCACAAGGACAAGGACCTCTACTCCGAGGTCTGGTGTGGCTGACAAAAAGGGGGAAGTGTCTCGGGGGTCCCCACCTACCCAGCATTCTGCATGTGGCAGGAGGTGACAGAAGGATGTGGTCACCGTCCCCAGCACTTCCTCTGTCCTTGGTGAGTCTGCATTATGCATATAACAGCGATTCAGCATGGTTAAATGGATACAGCCAAATTGAAAATGGTTTTTACATTCCACCTCCCCTAATTGCTCAAAGCCAAACACTCTTTGGGAGCCATCCCCTTCTGCAAGTGGCATATATATATATATATATATATATATATATATATATATACACACATATATATATGAGCCCACTAACATACACGTTTACGTCTGAAAGAGTCATTTGGAAGAACAACAACAGAGGACATGGTGCTCAAGGGTACATATTTTCATGGGATTCTTGGTTAATTGCCTTATAAATTCTCAAACTAAACTGACGCTAATCATTCTTATTGACTCTTGGACGTTCGTTCATCTTCCACTCAAGGAGGAGATCCACTTAATTTAAACTAATTGAAAACTAAACAACATAAAAAACCTGCCTAAAAATAAGGAATGTAATTGTTAAATAATACGACTTAAAACCAGTTTTGGAAATTAGTTGTTGACTCCTAGGAAAAAAGGAAGCAGGACACCAGTTCACAAATACACACGTTTCTGTGATGTGAAATCCATGGCACGGTTAATCCATCTCCCTGACCCTTAGTTAACCAGACAGTTATCAGAAAATCCTCCCTTGCACCCTGTTATTAGGAAAAATACATCCATGAACATAACTCTCTTCTTACTATGTCAAGTAGAATGATTGTTTGAATATGTTATCTTTTAAAGCCATTAATGCATACGCAGCATAAAAGAAAAGCAATTTAAGAAAAGGCTGATCCCGAACTCCAAAGAGGTTAAGCCCTTGAAATCTGTAGAAGAAAACAAAGGTGAGGTTGAATTTATAGTTTTGGTTGGGAAATCAAATAAGAAGTTAAGGGTTACCATTAAAGTCAGCTATGTTGATTTTTTATGAGCTAAATCCCCCATGACTGCTTCAACAAGCATTTACTGAGTACCTTCTAGGGACAAGACCTTGTACTAGGATATTTTCAAGATGATATGATTCTTCGTGGAGATTTGAGACAGCAGTTAAATCTTATGCACAGAAGTGGGGTATAAATAGTGCTTGAGCTTATATGTCAAGGCATTTCTGCCTGTTTGGTCCTCTTATCTGCAAATGTCCCTCTTGGAAGAAACAATACCATCAAAGCTCCCAAAATGTTGGACATTAACATTTAAAAAAAAGTTGGGGGGGAGGGCTCTAGCAACAAAAATTTTCCAACTCCAATCAAGAGATAAACAAAATAGAGGGCATTATGCTAAGTGAAATAAGTCAGCCAGAGAAAGACAAATATTATAAGATCTCACTTATATGTAAAATCTAAAAACCAAACCAAAACAAAACAAAAAACTGAACTCAGATAAAAAGAAGTGATTGGTGGTTTCAGGCAGTAGGAAGTGAGCAAAATGATTGAAGGTGGTCAAAGATACAAACTTCCAGTTATAAAATAATTAAGTCATGGGGATGTTACACATAGCATGGTGATTATAGTTCATAACACTTATATTGGTTATTTGGAAGCTGCTAAGAAAGTAGATCTCAAAAATCCTCACCACAAGAAAAAAAAATGTGTAACTCTGTATGGTAACGGATGTTAACCAGACTTACTGTGGTGCACCGTTTACCTGAAACTAACATAATGGTATCCATTAATTATCTCTCAAAAAAATCAACAAAATAAAAGATACTTGAGCTACCTTCTGAATCTTTTTGGCTGACAAAGACCCATGAAGGCAGCAATTCAAGCTCTCACTAAGTTACGGGTGCTTTTTGGTCTTGTTTCAATGCCAGTCTTTTTTTTTTTCTTTCTTTTTTTTATGTTCAGTTAGTTTTTGATGTAGCGTTCAATGATTCATTAGTTATGTAATGCCAGTCTTGAGGATGAATTCATGTATGTCATGGTTTGGAATGACTTGAATTTTCTTTAGCACTGAGCAGGTGAGCCTACCTACAAATGGCCATTATGTAGAAAGTACATGTGTGTATATACACACCTCACATGGGTATATGACGTATATCCCAGGTTAAGCTTCTTCTGCTTTGCATGATAGGGAGGCCTTTGGGGAGAAAAGGGATGGTGAGCTCTTCTCAGCAATGGAAAAGCCACCATTCTGGGAGATCAACCAGTAAATCAAGGAAAGAGTCCATTGCAATCAGGGAGGAACGAGTGCTGCTGCAGCTGGCAGGGAGCATAATCGTGGGGAGGCTGGGTGCTTTGGCAGACCTTCAAATACTACGATTGGGATTTTTGAGGTTAAAATTAATGGTAATGAGGAGCTATTGGGTGATTTTGCAATGTGAGTGGGTTTACTTAATGGGGTTGATGTAAATGACCTCAGAGGGTGACAGTGATTATTCTTGTGCATATTCTTCTGACCCTCCAACAGTGGACAGGCTCTTGAATCTGATTGGGAGCCTGCAGATGGAAGCAGCTGGGGAGAAGCAAGTTATGATGGCGCCATTTTCTATGGCTCTGGAGAGAATGGTCTCCTGAGACATCTCCCCAATCAAGGTCCCTTGGAAAGATGTGACAAGAAGTGCTCAACGTGAGAACACGGGTGTGCAAGTTATTTATGGCAGAGTCCCAGCTGCTGCTAGAATTCCCCTTCTTAAAATAACCAACAGGTGGGTGACCTGGCCTTTGCAAACACTGTGTCAAAGCATGTATAAGATACTTTGGGGCTTGCTTTCTCTTCTTGCTTAGATAGGGTTACATTTTTCTACTTACGGATTCACTTTAATTTTGGAATTCAGATGTCAAAGAAAACTACTCGTGCAGTGCTGTTCACATAGATAGTTGATAAATGCATACTGATTGGTTAGCAACTCTTGAAAGTAAGCGTGTATGTGTGTGTGTGTGCTCAGAGATTATGGTGTTGAATCAGTCCTTGGTCTACATACATCAATATGATCATCTATTTATCTTGTTCTCGTTGCTTATTGACTTTTTCCCTGTAATGGGTGTGCCAAGTAGTTGCTGCTCACCTTCTTAAGAGAATGTAAAAAGTTCCCACATTTCCTCTCTGTCAGAGAAAATGAGGATGAATTTCCAGAAATCATTTTAATTAAAATCTATGTCCCTTGTACACGAGAAAGGAGAGTGGCACAGCATTCATGTTCCGTCCTGGGTTGTACCACTCACTATTGGAGCCAAAAGCTGGTGCTGGAGCTCAGGGCTGCTGGACCAGTCACCTTCCCCTCAGGTCCTTCTGCATGCCCTCCTAAATGCAGGGCAACAATGAAAGGGTTTGCCCCAGGCTCCAGTTCAACCAAATGCCTTATCTACTGGGCTGGGGGCATGTCTCTGGCCTCTGTGGTTCCACTGAAGGCTCTAGCATTTGTTCCCCAGAGATGCCATTCAAATCTCAAGAGGTTCATAAAAACACAAAAATAACAACGTGTGGTAAGAAAACAGCTCCCCTAACTGGTTCCTCGGCATTCTTGCTTTGTGTTGACTCTGAATGCATTTGGTTGAATCAGGGACACTGCTAGGCCATGAGAAAGGCAGACAGAGAAGGAAATAGGATTTCCAGAGGCTGGGAGCAGGAGCCCTCCAATAAGGGCGGCACCCACACAGTGAGTGATGAATGATCTAAAGATGTGGTAGTAAATTTAAGGATGAATAAGGAAATCCTCTTTCCTCTGCAGAGACAAGGAACCAGAACAGACTATAAGAGAGCCTGGAGTCACTTTGGAGTATGAACAGCTTAAAGACAAATGGTACAATCTGGGGATGATAGAGTAAGGTGAAGGAAAGAGAGAATCCCAGCGCTTGGGAATCAGAAAATTTGAATTCTGGTCTTGGGCTGCTTCCAGCCAGCAGCGGGTTCTTGGCCAAAATATTTTATCCTATCTGAGACTCAATTTCCTCATTTCTGAAGTATAATCATGGGATCATGGGATCAAATGACTTCTAAAGTTCCTTTCATTTTTATAATGATATGCTTGAGAGAAGTTGTCATTTTGATTTGGCTCTATGAGGGTCATGTTTTTTAAAGCTGCATAACAAGGAAAGGTTGCAAGACGAAGTGTGCTTATCTATTTTAGAATTATTATTTACTTTAATCTTTTCCATTACCCTACTTGGCAAGGTTCATTAAGTTTGCCATGGGCAATAGACCTAGGCATTCCAATCTTGATATGATAAGACATCCAATGGGGAGGGCTGGGCTTTGTCGAGCATCCCAGATTGGTTATCAGCCCATTCTTCAGTGCCTGTGGGATGACAACAGAGAACACATGGTTATCATTCACTTGAGCCAGGCCCTTGTATGAGATTTCCAAGAAATGATCAGAGGCCAAGAGTTTCACTGAAAAAAAATGGATGGGCAATGAAATTTAGCCTTGGAAATATTCAAGGAGAACTACATGTTGGACCTTAGACTTGAAAAGGTTAATTTAGGTATTCAAAAAACAATGCGATATAAAAGTATAAAACTGATAAGGACCACAAAACTCACCCCTTCTGCCTTTGGTTTTTGTTTTGTTTTGCAGAGGAGAAAGCTGAAGCTCAGAAAAGTTGAATGAATTCTCCAAAAAACATAATTGGTTAAGCTGATCTGCAGCTCAACTTAGGGCATTTGACTTCCAATCCAATACTTTTTTCTCCTTTCCCAATAGTTTCTTCTGGACAGAACTGACCCTATTTGTAGATGATGACATCACTCTCCTAAGTAGTAGGCATCAAAAACTACTCACTGCTCCCGGAGTCTCCCAAGAAGCCTGTCCCAAGATCTAAAAGCTTCCCACAGCACCCCAGGCTGCCCCATCAAAGCTCTCATCTCTATTTGGATGTCTATTCCCAAGTCAGTTGAATGAGGGCCCAGACCATGTTCCTCATATTCTCTGCTGCATTTCCAGTTTCTGTACATTACCTGGCACTTAGTCAACACTCCATAAATATTTGTTGGATCAGTGACCAAAAGCTTGAAGAACACAGTGATGAATGAATGAAGAGGAACCCAAGATCTGTTCCACTAAAGTCATTCCTATAGTTTTAGAGTTGTTCCATGTTCAAATGCAAAAAGACCCGGGTGATAATGATGTATGAAATCATTTGCACAGCATCTCAAATTGCTTTGAAAAGTCATGAGATAAGAAAGCTTTAAGGGGAGACAGGAACAAGGGAGTCAGAGTGGAGGACAAGTGGAGGGCTCTGCCATATTTGTGTTTGGTGGAGCAAAGGGGTTCTCACTAACAGTCCTACAGGAAGTAGTACCTAACCAATGCCTCAGTAATTCCCACTTTGCTTAAGGCTGGTGCTGCTTGCTATCTGTCATTCCACCATCCAGAATGGGTTTCTTCCTCGTGGATTATAATCACACAGATACAAAAGCACCGTGGCTGTATATATTTCTGCACTGGATATTAATTAAAATTTTTCAGAGAATCATCACATCTTTTGCCTTATTTAATCTCTCTGTGCCTTTGAGAAACCCAGGGCAGATGATCTTGTCTCTATGACTGTCCAGAAAAACGAGGCAGGGAAAGTGGTCTCCAGCCTGGCAACTCTGTACTCTGACCACCATGGTTTTCTCCCATTAGTTAAGACCAGTGTTGAATTTCTGAAAATATTTTATTTATTCTAGGCAAATGTGTGTGGGAAATGGTCTCCATTTTTCTTAATGAGGGCATTGACTCTAACAATCTTGCAAACACATCTTGCAGTCTAAAACCATTGCTATCTTAACGGATAACTGTCAATCTGGCTGACAACGGGCCTTCTGGAATTCCCCAGAGAGGCTGAAAAGAAGAGGAAAAGAGGAAGAGCCACATATTAGTTCTTGAAAGTATTCAATTATGAATGCTCCTTACTTGATATTTTCTACCTGAAATGAAACATTATATCTTTACCAGGGAGATGAATAGTAAAAGAGTAACAGAATAGCCATGATAAATTTGTTGTGTGGTTTTATTATACTTCTGCAAGTCATTTCTTTCTCCTCTTTGTTTGCACTGACCTAGATATTTGTGACAGGTTTGTAGACTGCCATCATTTTATATAAACAAGTCATTATTTTTAAATATTAAATCTAATGATCACTTTACCACCAGCGAATCCCTTCTTCCCTCCAAATCATGCAATAGATGGAAGACAGAAAAACCTAGAAGATGGACAGAGTTGGAAACAGCTTTTCCTCCAAAACTTATTTTTCAAGATCAAAAATCAGAATCCAACCTTTTAAGGAACAGGCCCTGGATTTAATTTCCTTTCCTTTGTTCTTAGTTTTAATTTCCCCCCAAACTACACTTGATCTTCCAATGTTCTTCTTTCTTATTTAATGCCAATAATTTGCACTTCTGTCAACCCTTTCATCTGGGAAATCACAAGGCCATCTGAAACTCTCTCTGATGAACTTCAGAGGGGTGCCGTAACAGGTAAGTCCTTTGATGACCTTCTTTTCAAAGTGTGTAGTGACAGCAGACTTTGCAATAATACAAATGACTTCTGGAGTCTGGGCTTAGGTGATTCTGTCTAGCGGCTGGACTTGAATGGTTGGGGTGATCACATGAGGTGCAGGGATAGTGGATGCACCATGGGGGAGTTCATGAAGTTTTAGGTGCCTGCAATGACACAACCCCTTCCTAAGGAAAAAAAAAAAAATGGCCCTAAATCCTCTGTCTTGGTCTTGGTAGTTCTGACTTGCACAGGAAGCTTGGCTTGGGAAGTAAAATCAGTTATTGTGTTTACTCTGGACACAGCTGTTTGGAATTGGACAAGGACAGGTGTCTTGGCCAATGTCACTAGGCTTGAGAGATACCTGCCACTTTATAAATAGGTGGTTGGCACCAAATAGCCAATAGAAGTATTTGACGCTGAGATACTGTAATTAGATTATTTTGGGGGGAAATTTCAAGCTCAAAAAGAACAAAATAAGGTCTGGTCACTTGAGCTCAGATTCATTTTCTAGGAACCCCAAGATATTATCTCGGTAGAATCTAAAATATGCCACAGAGCCCAGGATGAGAAGAACTAAAACCCAAATTGACAATGCGATGGGAAATTATCCTTCTACCCCACATTTCTATGGATACTTTAAATCAATTTTCATGTTATACTGTTTTGTGATCTATGGTACATTGTCCTACAGCCTCAAAGAATTTGACTGGCAGGACTAGTTCTATTAAGAAAGAAGGAAAGAATACAATACTTTCACAAATTCAGGCTATGTGGGTATAAACCTGGGGCAGCCTACTGGTAAACCTGAGGTGTCCATAGCTCTTAGAGATGAAAGCAAGCTTGAAGAAATAAATTAGCAATGGGTATGATGTTGCCATATTATGCCATTTGAAAGAACTAAAATGTTCATGAGACAGAAGGGTGAGTAATATAAACATCTCTCCTCTTCAACATGAAAAATATGATGTGTTCACTTTAAGAAGAAACAATATTATATTGCAATCCTTTATCAATGGGACAGGCGACTGGCATCTATCCCCAGATCTATGACTGTCCTTGTCAAAGAACCTCTGATGAGGCAATCAGCCAATGGCAGAGCAGGAAATAAGATTAGAGAATTCTAGTTTCCAACTTCTCCTCTCACTTTCAGATGACTGCCTGTAATACCAATATCTCAGAGCAAGAACATCCTAGGTTACTAATTGGGGTGAGGGGGACAGAAATGATGGAGGCGTCACATTATTCTCTCCCCAAGTCTAGATGATTTTTCATATTAGACAGACAAGATGTTTCATTTCAGTTGCTCTACAGAAGTTAAGTTAAAAGAATGGAAACTCAGTGGCTGCTGTCTGTTCTATAGGGATCAAGGGCAAGTGCTCCCTACAGATCACATCTATACTGTTCCCTGGTCCCACAAGAACACTCCAATGTCCCAGAGGGAAGGAGCCTCAACGGAAGGCAATCTGTATGATTCCTGGCACCACATTCTGATGCTGGATCCTCACACTATTTCTTGGCCTTCAGGGGCCAAGATCTTGATTAGCATGGCTGACTCACACTTCCGAGTCAATGACAACACCTCCTTCAAGCAGGTGGGCTGGTATCATCCAGATGGTTTTTTTTTTTTTTTCCTCCCCAGGAACAGTTGCCAGATCATGGCACATGGTTCATCTTATGAGTCACTCCCCTTTACTCAGGGCTCAGTGGCTTCTACAGACAACCTTGCCGGGTACCGGCTCTATGTGACCCCTCTGAGTAACACACCCTTCTGCCTGCTGGAGTTATTTGTCATCTATCTATCTACCTATTTTTTCTAGATATCATGGGTACCCTGTTTCCAGGGAGCTGCAGTAAAAGGGGACTTTCTGGAATTTCCTTGAAATAGACCTGACCACAAAGGGCTGGTTCAGGGTTAGAGATGAACAAGAATAATAACTTGGGCTTTGTTATGTGCCACCTTCTTTTAGATTTACTACTGAACCAGACAAAACAATGCAAAAGGAAACATACATGATTAATGATGCAGTGAGTGGACACAGCTCTTGCTATTACCATGGGTTTTCACAGAGATCTCTGCAGTGGTCAGAGCCACCCCTGAGAAAAGGAAATTGTTGGATCAAGGATGCCAGAGCTGTGGGATCCTTAGATTGAAGCATGTAGCTAAAGCCACATCAGTACCCAAGGGTCTACCTATAACCATATAAGGATATATTCACAGCATCACACGATCATACATTTCTGAGTTATATTCTTAGTGTGTCATTGGGCTCCTGCAGTGCTGAAAGTAGAATACCCTAAATTCTTTACTTGAGTACTAGTGTCTGACTTCCTGCCAAGGGAAAAACATAATACAAATTTTGGCTAAGCATTAGAGGACATATGTTCTAGTCCTGGCTCTGCCCCTAACTAACCAGTTGTGCAACCTTACACAAATCACATAACCTCTCTCTCTCAGATTTTCTTATCTGTAAAGGGAACATTAGGTGGGCTCTCCAATTCTTTTGAGGCTTGAAATTCTATGAGTCTGATCCAGTGTCTCCCCCAGATGTGTAAGTGGTAGGATTGTATTGTACAGACTTCTTGGCCAGATGTAGGAAATGGATACTGTATTTTTGAAATAAATCATAAAATGGACACAAAAAACAAGAAGCATAAGCAAGTGGTAATGAATTTTAAGTATCAAGACACAAGCTCTAAATCTCATTCAGCAGAAAAGCAGAGCATCTGAGAAATTCTAGACTGACTGCCGATCATTTCATGTCCTAGAAAATAAGGGAGGAGGGAATCCAGATCTTTTTTAGATTTGAGAAATTTACTGGCAAAATGAACATGATGGGAAGTTTAAGAGAAAGTGAATTCTTAGTAACCACTGTGAGGAAGGTGAAATATGGTCAAATGAAAGACAAATTTTAAAATGTCTAAGAAACATATTAAGATATGTCAACCACATGAGATACTAAAGGGAGCTAACAGTTCAACAGTTTCAGGATATTCTAGGATATTTCCACCTGATCATGCAATCACAATAGTCACCAAGTATTAAGAAAAGAAAGAGAGGGACGGGAAATGATTGTGACTACCTAGGCTATTCCCAGAATAATTCCAATTTAATAAAATATGTGTGATCCTGGAAATAGTAACATAAAATCCATAACCTATCCCCGTTCTCAGTAAATGTCCAACTAGCTGTCCAATTAGCTGAGGACAGTTAACAAAGGACAGTCACTTTAGAATCTTGTTTCTCACCCCCATTCCCTTCAATCAATTGCCAAGATCTTCCCATTCCTAAATGTATTCCATTACTAAGTGTGTCTCATTTTTATCCCCACTGCCAGTATCTTAATTCAGCTTTTCACTACGTGCCTCTTAGGTTACTGTAGGGGTCCCTCACTTGTAGCCTTATACCATACTCTAATCACCTTCTAGAAAGATCTGTTTAACTCACAGATTTAATTATAGCACCTTCCTACTTGAAACTAGTCGTCAGATCTCCACTGTGTACAGAAGAATTTCAAAGTCCAAAGCATGGCATAAAAAATTATTCTTTGTCTTTATTTCTAGGTATGCTCATTCAAAAGGGCCCTCCAGCTAAAGGTTCCAGGGCCTAACACATAGTAGGTGTTTAATAAGTACATGTTGAATGGAGGAATGGATTTGTGTGAGGGTTTCGATATTTGAGATAAGCAAAGGGCACATACAGCTGTCTTATGAGCAATAAGCAGGTCTGCCAGCCTAGGGGAATAATGTACCAGGAGATGGAGAAAGAGTTTACTGAAGAATAATTGGAACCCATTGCCACTGTTCTTTGGGGAATAACCTGTGGAGCATAGAAAAAAATACCAGGAAATCAGAGGAGATAAGTATGGTGTTTTTAATATCGACTGCTTAGACTAAAGTCAATTTCAGAAATAATTATAATTGGGAATATCTTGTGAAGATTTAGTAAAAGGAAGTGGTTTTCACCAGAAACTGCACTAATCTCACTTCTTGTTGGGCAGGTTAAGTTGTCTGGTGAATGAGGAGAATGAGATAAGTCACCACGTAACTAGATTTTAGTGATGAATTTTACAAAGAGTCCACTGCTCCATTCTGGAGTGAGGTAAAAACAAGATGGCATTGCCATTAGACGAGTTATCTTGATGCCCATTAGTTGAAATGAAAGTAGGTTCCTAGTGACCTGCTGTAGAATTTTGTCCTCAGCCCCATCTTATTCGATAGTTTATCCAACACTTGAATGAAGATCCGGAAAGCACATTGGCTGAATTCGTGGATGACCTCCGTAATGTCAAAATACTTTGTAAGCAAATATAAGGATTCTGAGAGGACTCAGCAATAGGGAAAAATGAGATCGATATTGCAAAATTAAATTTAATAAGAATATAAGGATCTTATATTCTTATTAATGATATATAATGATATATAATGATATCTTATATCATTCTTCCACAATAGCATCTGTGCATAGGGAAACTTGTGGCTGCCCATGTAATCTGAGTCAACAGAGTGATCTAAGACTTCCTTAAAAGAAGTAAAGAGTATAGAATGAAGGAAAAGATAGTCCTCCTTTCAGTATGCTGGTAGATCACACCTAGAATATTGCTTTTAGCTCAGGTTGACATCAGATGTTCAAGATGGGTGGAGGTGGAGGAGAGCAAATGGAATATTTTTTTTCAATTTAATTTAATTTTATTTAAATTCAATTAATTAACATATAGTGTATTATTAGTTTCAGAGGTAGAGGTCAGTGATTCATCAGTAGTATATAACACCCAGTGCTCATTACATCACGTGCCCTCTTTAATGCCCATCATCCAGTTACCCCGTCCCCCCATGCAACCTCCCCTCCAGCAACCCTCAGTTTGTTTCCTATGATTAAGAATCTCTTATGGTTTCTCTCCCTCTCTGGTTTCATCTTGTTTTATTTTTCCCTCCCTTCTTGTATGCTCCTCTGTTTTGTTTCTTAAATTCCACATGTGAGTGAAACCATATGATAATTGTCTTTCTCTGATTGACTTATTTCATTTAGCATAATTCCCTCTAGCTCCACCCACCGCATTGTAAATGGCAAGATTTCATTTTTTTGATGGCTGAGTAATATTCCAGTGTGTGTGTGTGTGTGTGTGTGTGTGTGTGTGTGTGTGTGTGTGCGTGTACACCACATCTTCTTTATCCATTCATCTGTTGATGGACCTCTGGGTTCTTTCCATAGTTTGGCTATTGTGGACATTGCTGCTATAAACATTGGGGTGCAGATGTCCCTTCAGATCACTACATTTGTATCTTTGGGTAAATACCTAGCTAGTGCAATTGTTTTGGGTTGTAGGGTACCTAGAAATCCTGAAGCTGCCATGAGCCTAGGCTACCTTGTTGGAGATGCTTGAGTCAGTGTGTTTTTCCCAGGCTAGGTGACAGCATCAATAGGCAAATATGGAGTAAGGCCATCTTAGACCAAGCAGCCTCTAGACTATCTCCCACTGACCAAAGGTGAATGAGCGAGCTCAGACAATACCAGCAGAACTGCTCTGCTAAGCCCAGTCCAAATTCCTTGTTAACCGATAAATATTTGTTTTAGACCACAGCAAATAACTGCCTGGATGAAAACAATCACCAAAAACATGAGCACACAAAAATGTGCTACACCTTTGGCTTTCCTGCAGAAACGTTTCCCACTAACAATAGAGACAGCTTTAAACTGTTGATTCCCAGATCTTCAGGTAGTATTATTATTATTCCTGATATTAATAACTCCACATTGCAGAGCACATTTTGGTTTAAAAACATTCTACATCCTTCCCATCATGTATTTATAGTCAATATTTCACACTCCGAATATTAGAGGTACGTAAAACAGATGCATTTGAGTGGGGGTTTACAGAGAGAACCAAGTTCTTTCTGTTTCCCTGCAGCAGTGACGAATGGGGGTGGGAGGAGGGAGCAAGGTTGAGAGCTGAAGGCAAAGTCCCCGGGCCCCACCCCCACACCTCCCTGCTGGGAAAGAAAGGGTTCTCAAAATGCTGGAGTTCGAAAGAACAATACCTAACACCCCATTTCCTTTATTTGTTTTCCTTGGTGCAAGAGAGCATCTCAAGGAAACATTATTTATTTATTTTTAGGAACACTTCTCATTTTTCCTTCTCGGGGCCTCATTTGAAGCTACCATGTCTCTTATGAAAGAAGCAACATAACCTTTGCTGCTTCTTCATTTCCAGTTTCCTTTTGAATTTTGTATTTTCTGAACCAGGAGAAAGAAAAAAATGCCCTTTCTCTTTCTAACAGATTAGGCCAGGCAGATGCCTGAAAATGGATTCTTTGGATTTTATCAAAGCCTTGAACTTCTGTTGGGCACATCCTCCTTTCATTTTGTGCTGGCTTTCTTCCTTCCTTTGCTTCTCATCTTCTTGGTCCTGCTATTAAAAAGGTGCTTTTTGTGTTTCTTCACTCTTTTGGGTAATATATATATCCCTTGTTCATCCTTCCTCTAAATAAGAGTCTCTAAATAGTCACACATGCTGGTCAAAGAAGGAACGTTTAATCATGGTTCTTGGGTTGATGTGTTTTCTTCCAACTAAAGCTTTGGACGCATGGTCCTTCAAGAAGCTCAAGAGCCTTATCCTACTGCAGAACTCCAGACCCCTGGACACAACCAGGTAACTGATGAATTGATTGACTGGTAGATTTAGCAGATAGTATTATGGAAACGTTATTGTAACACTAATAGAACAATCCCATCACCCCACAAACTAAATAGTATCCATCCTCCATGGGGCTCTGTAATGGTGGTTTTTTAGGACTAGATGTTATTAAAGAAACCAAATATATATATATATATATATATATATTTACCAGTTATATATGTAATTATATTATAATATATAATATGTGTATATATTACATGTGTATATATAGCATGTGTGTATATATGCACATATGCCCACTTATTTATGTGTGTCTAAGCCATTTTCACTTGAAGATTCTCTTTCTTTCTAGAAACTTTTCATATTTTATCACTCTTCATCACTGCTCCCTTCCCATCCCCTGCCTCATCCCTGCCATCCTCATCCCAACCCCCTACCCTCCACCACCACCCCCCCCAGGAAAGATAGGTTCAGTCAATGTTAAAGTAACAGAAAATTCCTTTTACAGGCAACTTAAGCAACATTCCACTGTCAATACAGTAAACAGAAGTAGGAAATAGTGTTCGGCAACAGTCAAAAAATGCAAATGCTTTTCTGGAAATTGTTCTATTTCAGCCTCCTAGTTAGACTGAGTAATTCCTTCATTCACCTTCCAAGCATTTGGCACAAGATTATCTGTCAGGGCATAAGTTACGACCATTAAGCAAATTTATCCAGGCAAAAATGTGCAGCAAAAGTGGTTTAACATATTCTAAGTTTCAGTGTCTCTTTTTAAAGGCAGCAGCTCCTCTCTGCAAAAATAGAATTAGGGAGTGCCAACTAGAGCATCCTGCTGACTGAATCATCTTTACAAATAGTTGTTCTATTTCCAAAGTAAGAATATATTTTTTCAGTCATGCTTGGACATTATGTAGCAAAAAGGCATGCGCCGAGAGATAAGTTGCTGTGTTCGTGCAGTTAGTAACTAGAGGCTGAGATTAATAATCTGCTTAGAAAACTATTTCTTGTGCCCACACAGAATTTTATTTTGTGCATTTTATTTCCGTACTACTATCTGATGATCCCGGGGGTTCACTGTATTTATATAAAGATTCTTTGTCTTCTTTTTTCTGGAGCCTGAAATGTTTATGTTTTGTTTTGTTTGTTTGTTTGTTTGTTTTGAGATTCTCTCTCCCTCTCTCTCTTTTTTAAGATTTTATTTATTTGACAGAGAGAGTGACAGAGAGCACAAGTAGGCAGAACCGCAGGCAGAGGGAGAGAGAGAAGCAGGCTCTCTGCTGAGCAGGGAGCCCGACGTGGGCCTCGATCTCAGGACCCTGGGATCATGACCTGAGCCAAAGGCAGCTGCTTAACTGACTCAGCCACACATATGCCCCTGAAATGTTTATGTTTTAACACATAATGTTCAAAAACTCCAGTGTGAAAAGCAGAATGTATCTGTTATGTATTTTCCAGAGTTATTAACTAAAAACTTTTTCTATTGGATCAGTGTATATCAGTGGTCTTCAATGGTGGGGGGGTGGGTGACACTCCCAACCCCAGGGTGCTTTTGGCAATGTCTGAAAGACATTTGTGGTTCTTACTGCTGGCTTCTAGTAAGTAAAGGCCAGGGTTGTTGCAAAACATCTACAATACCCAGGACAGCTTCTCCCAGCAAAAAATTTATCTGGCCCCAAATGTCAACAGTACCAAGGCTGAGAGACTCTTGTATAGAGTCGCTTGGTTGGTATCACAACACTACATTTTATTCCATCCAATAGAGGTGTGTCCATAATATACCAGGACAGCTGTGAGTGGCCTGTGGAATTATAATTCTTTTGTCCTGAGTACAGAGGTCCCCCTTATCCGTGGTTTTGCTTTCTGTGGTCTCGGTTGCCCATGGTCACCTAGGGTCCAGAAGCTGATGATCCTGCTGAATACTGGCAGAAAGTCAGTAGAAGTCAAGGGCTACATCACAATACCCATGTCACTCACCTCCCTTCCTCTCACCAGGGAAGCATTTTGCTCTCTCACATCATCATCACAAGAAGAAGGGTGAGTACAGTACAATAAGATATTTTGTGAGAAAGACAGAGACCACATTCGCATAACTTTTATTATAGTGTATTGCTACAATTATTCTATTTTATTATTAGTTATTGTTGCTCATCTCCTACTGCACCTAATTGATAAATTAAACTTCATCTAGGTCTGTATGTACAGGAAAAAACATAGCATGCAGAGGGTTCAGTCCTATCTGCAGTTTCTAGCACCTCCATGGATAAAGGAGGGATCATTCCGCACAACCTCCCTTCTTTCTGTGTCTAAACAACAAAGTGATCTCATTAAGACCACTTAACACCAGTTGGAATGAGAGACTCTAGCTCCTATTACTTATGGCTTAAAAAGGTCAGTATGTTTAAGGGAATTTGGTGCTTTCCTTGTTAGTCATGGCAACTTTCCTGATTGCCTATGGAGAAAAGAGGCAAGAAAATATGTCTTAATTTGATAGGATGGGAAAGAAATTTGTTATCTTTTTTTAAAAAAATACTTATTTATTCTACCACTGATTTGCAACATGACCTTAGGGAACTCCCTGGCTTTAAAACATTGTGACTCATAAATTCTTGACGATCTGTCACATGTTGAGAGCACATGGTCTTGCCTCTATCAGTTTATTATTCTAATTCATTTTTTTCAAGTCACTGTGATTTCTTGATAGATATAACATATATTTTAGCCTACCTTTTCTCTCCACCAACAAGAGGGCTTTGATTAGAGGATGAACCCCAAATCCTGTGATTGCTTCCTCCAGCAAATCTTATTTCCACTAACTTTACTTCCTTCTCAGCTTTAGGGCACCACAAAAGAAGTGATTTGCTTGAGGTATAGTCAGGGAGGGGGCCCATAGGGATGTAACTATTCATGTATATTTCTTTTTTTTTTATAGTAGATGGAACTTGCAAATATGAACCTATCTGTTAGTTAATCACCACTGTCATAAGCACCAAAATTTCAAGGTAGCAACGATTCAACTTTCTAAGTCTAAAATCAAAGTATTTCATACTTTGTAACATGAGTAATCTTAATTAAGATTGTCAGATGTATTTCAAGTCACTACAAGTGTTAAGAGAGTACAGAAACCAGGCGGTAACATGAGGCAGATTGTTTTCTCTCTCTAAACTTTATTTGTAAACCGGAAATAATAATCATACTTTACAGAGTTGTTGCTAGTTAAAAAAAAGTTAGAAGTCTTCATATTGAAAATATCTTCTAAGAGTTAAGCAAATAGATGGGGGAAAAAAAGAAAAGAACCCCCACTCCTAGACCCAAATTGATGAAATGCCAAAATTCCAAAGAATAAGTAGAAAATTCTAAAAACTTCCCAAGAGAGGAGGAAAAATGACCATATGCCAAGGGATTAAAAGCGAATTGGTTTCAGACTTTACATTAGCAACAGTAGACTCTAGTGAGCTAAGTCTTCATTCTGATGGAATTTGACTTTGATTCTTGAATTTTATACCTAGCCAAATAATCAGTGAAGCACAGGGTAAAATAAAAGCATTTCCTGACTTGCAGTGATTCAAGAAGTACACTATTCAACTACCTATAGGAAAATACTATCTGAGGGTTACTCCAGAAAGGAAGGGATTTTCAAAATATAGTGACACAAGACAGAAGAAAGAATAACATTGAAGTCTGACTTAGAAGAGATCAACAAGACTGGAAACAAATTTAAAAGAATCAAATAGATGTCACTTGGACATTCTCTTTGGAGCATCAAAAGTTAGTAGCACGGAATCATGTTACTCTTTCATGGATCCCTTTATGAATAACATTTATATAATCATAATAGTTAAATACTCTTTTAGAATAAATATCTAGGAACAAAGCATGCAAGTCTTAATTAAAGGTTACTAATTGAATTTAAATGTTGTAAACTTTGAAAAGAAAAGATTACATGACTCATCAAAAGATAGTCATGAAATAGTGCAGGTGAGCAAGATAGTGTATTTTAGCAAAAGTCTTAATTTTTTTTGTAATATAAATCATTAGATACTGTCTAAAATAAATAATTCAAGAAATACAGAACTACAGAACTTGATGCAGATTCCCATTATCCCTATTACTCTTAATATTTGGAGGCATTAAGCAATGCAATTTAATAAAACAAATTAGAGGTAAGAATTGGAAAGGAAGTCGAAAAACTGCCACTCTTTGTAGATGTCATGTTTATGTAATTATAAAACACCAGAGAGTCTTCTGAAAAACTATTGCGAACAATAAATTAGCTCCATAATTAGTAGAACATATCAGAAACCAATAGTCATAATAAAATGTAAAAACACAATGTTTACAAAAACTGCAGAAGATAGATTACCAAGAAGAAATGTAATGAGAAATATATATAACTTTTATGGGAAAAATTCCAAATTATTCCCCATGGATACAAAGGTAAAAACAAATAAATGGAAAGACTTAATGTCTTACCAAGGCTCAATATCATGAAGATGTGAATTCCACCAAAGTTAATTTACAAATATAACATGATCTAAATAAAAATACTGGCTCTCCAGGAAAACTTGATAAAGAAGAGCAGTTATTCATGCTAAGTTTTGAAATACACTATAAAACTTCAAAAATTAAAATAGTGTTGGTAGTGTAGCATGAATACAGACAGGCAAAATGAAAAGAACAGAAATCTATACATAATCCAAAATATATCCTAAAATTAGTACATAGTAAAGATGGTATCTCAAAAGAATGGGGTAGGGGGAGACTTTCTTTACTTTGTTTTTGTTTTTGTTTTTTGAGTAGGCTCCATCCCGAACATGGGGCTTGAACTCATGACCCTGAGATCAAGAGTCATACGCTGTACCGACTGAGCCGACCAGGTGCCCCCAGAAAGAGGAAGACTTTTTAACAGATGTTTCAGAGACAAGTGAGTAGCCATCTGGAATGAGATAAAAGAGGATCCATACCTCTCACTGCATTATAGGTAACTCCAAAAAGACCTAGGAGTAAACTGTTTTAAAAAAATTAAAAAGTAGCAATTAAAGTACTAAAAGAAAACACAGACAATACTTTTTATAACCCTGGAACAAGCCCTTGCCAGCTATGACTCAAAATCCAGGCACGCACACACACATACAAAAGATACATAATTTCAACTATATAAAAATCAGTCCTTTTTCAGGGCAAAACATCATAAGCAAAGTCACAAGACAAATTACAAACTGGGACAAATATTTCTAACTCATTTCACAGAGGAACAGCTCATCTCCCAAGTGTATAAGGAGTTCCTAGAGGGTAGTAAGAAAACAGATGGTAAAAAGTAGAAAAATGGGCAGAGGATATTAACCGGAAGTTCACAGAAAAACAAAAACAGGTAGCGTTTAAACATGAAAAGTTGCTTAGCCTCACTAGTAATAAGAGAAGTGAAATTTAAGACTATGCTCTGTTACCAGGTTTCATCCAGCGGATTAGCAAAAATCCAAAATCCGTGGTGAATAGGTGAAATGGCAGAAATGTATTCTGTGCCAGTGAAAATAGAAACTGGCACACCCCCTGGGGGGAGCGATTTGGCAATATCTACAAAAAGTAAAAATACACTTACTCTTTGATCCAGTAATCAAGTTCAAGGAATCTACCCTACACATACACCTCATATTTAAATGATTATATCTTTACAAGTTTTTTTTTATTGCAACATTTCTTTTATAGCAAAAGAGTAAAACAATGTCATTCGGTGAAGCACTGGTTAAATAAACTACAGCACAGCCACTCGGTGGGACATTATGCAGCTAATAAAAGAAAAATATAGAAAAAAGAATGAGGACGCTCTCTGGGTACTGATACAGAAAATATTAGTAGTGTATCAACCCAATACTCTATCTTTTGTATAAGAAAGAGGGAAGTGAGTACACGTTTTTGTTTTTGCTCTATCTACATAAAGAGTGACTAAAAAGCATAAAGAAAATAATAAAAGTGGCTACGTATACTCCTCCAACATTAAACATAAAATTACCATATGATCTAGCAATTCCACCTCTAGGCATATATCTAAAAGAATTAAAAGCAGGAGCTTGAACAGATATTTGATTTTTTTTAATTTATTTTTTAAGTAATCTCTATGCCCAACATGGGGTTCAAACTCATGACCCCGAGATCAAGAGCCACGTGTTCCACCGACTGAGCCCACCAGGCACCTCATGAACAGGTATTTGTACACAGGGTTTAATACCAGCATTAATCACAATAGCCAAAAGGTGGAAACAATCCAAATGTCCATTGACGGGTATGTATAAACAAAATATGAGGATATACATATCATGGAACATTACTCAGTCCTAAAAATAAATGGAATTCTGACACATTCATGCTACAACATGGATAAATGAAAACACTATGCTATGTGAAATAAGCCAGACACAAAGGGACAAGTGTAGTATGAGTCCACTTATATGCAAGGTTCCTAGAGTAGTCAAATTCATAGAGGGAGAGAGCCGAATGGAAGTTGTCAGGGCTGAGGGAGAGGGCACAATGGAAGTTATTATTTAATAGGTACAGACTTTCAGTTGGGGATGATCAGAAAGTTCTACAGACAGATGGCAGTGATGGTTCGACAACAATCTGAATGCACTTAATGTCACTGAGCTATATGTTTACCGTGGTTAAAATGGTAAATTTTATGTTCTGAATATTGACCACAGTAAAGAGATCTACCTCCCTTTAGAGTCAGGGGGTAGGGAAGAAGATGCAGGGCTAGGAGGGACACTACTTAAGTATACCTTTTGAACTACATATTACCTAATTACCTAATAAGATCAATAAACACATTCTATGAAAGGCCTAGAATTTCTTCTTGGATCGCTTCTGTAATTTGATTTTTTTTCTATATGCAAATATTACTTTATTTTGCTTCAATGTTTTAAAAACACCTTTGTCAATAGTGAATTGATTAAGCATCCACACACCAGAATATTAAACAGCAATGGTGAAGAGTAAGGTAGATCTATATTTCCCTCACTTTGATTTATAGACTGACAGGCTCTGGCCTCCAGAGTAGTGCTCTCAACTCTGATCCTCGTGGAGCTGGTTAATGAAATGCACTGTGTCTGCCCTGCAGTCTCAACCATCTGTCTGTGGGGGGAAGGCGAGGAAGGGCACAGCTAACACTTTATGTATGCTTTATGCTCCAAGATTACTTCTCAGAGCAAACCCTGCCTTGGGCATGATGGGGTCCTTGCTCAGCCATTAACAAATCAATCCCTCATTTTATCTAGCTGTCTTCTCTTGTGTGGGTACCTCCCATGGCAGGGAAGCTGAAAGGCAGAGGGACTGGCAGTAGGAATAGGGTTCCAAATTTCACCTGTATGAATCCCTATCCAGAGCTACCCTGAACAGTTCCTTTGCAGTAGGACACCCCACCTTTGGGGTACCCATTCCACTAGCCAACATCTCCCCTGGCCAGAAAGTATTTCCTAAATTTGTCCCCATTATTTCCACCCATTGGTCCCGTTTTTACTTTCTGGAACCAAAAAACAGAAATATAATTCCTCTTCTGTATCATATCACTTCTGATATTTAAAAAACATGAATATATCCCTCCCAAAAAAGTGTCTCTTCTCTAGGGCCTGAAGGTACTCTGTGGAAGTGTACTTTTTCAGTGGCTAGAAGTCCAGTAACTGCGGAGGCCCTCAAGTTCTTCTCTCTCAGCATTCATCGGATCTGCAGCCCATTTCCATGGATATTCCTTTGATTGTATTCCTACTTCTCCACCTACCTCTTACAAATCTCTTTTTTCTCCTTTAGGAATCAAATGAAACACACCTGTGTAGTAGCTGGTGTGGTAGGTAGTCTTTAAAATGGCTCCCAGTGGTCCTCACGCTCTGTGTAAACTCCTCCATTTGAAGGGCTTGACCTAGTGACTTGCATCCAATGAACAGAATACAACAATAGTGATGGGCATTTCTGAGATTAGGTTACAAAAGACTGTGATGTGACTTCCATCTCACTGACTTTTTCTTTCAGATTCTTCTTGCTTTCTCTGATGAATCCAGTGCCCACTTGAGAGGTCTGATGGAGAGGCCCCCATGCCAAGAACCGAGGACACCTCCAGCCAAAAGACAGCAAGGAACTGAACTCTTCCAACAATCATGTGAATGACCTTGAAAGCAAATTGTGCCATAGTCAAGCCTTGAGATTGCAGCAGTCCCAGATGACTCCTTGATTGCAGCCTTCTAAGAAACCTGAAGCAGAGGATCCAGCTAAGCTATGGACCAGGACTTCCTGCCCCCAAAACTGAGATGATAAATATTATTCTTAAGTCACTAAATTTGTGGTAATTTGATATGCAGCAATAGATTACTGACACCACCAAGGATGAGGACAAATAGTAAAGAGAACAAACCTTGACCTACTTGAGCCATTAGATTCCTACACATAGCCAGTCAAATGAAATTCTCCTCAGTCTGTCATTAGGATCACATTTTCCTATCACACTGAAATTAGCTTCATGAAATTTATTCCAAATATGATAGTTACTTTAGATTATCTTAATATCACTGTTTTAAGTAAAGGCAAGAATTCCATTTATTGGTATTGTTTAAATATTTTCCAGATAACAGGGACCTAAATAAGTACTTAGAGGTTTTCTCTAGAATACAGTATTGTGTTGGTAGTAAGCCATTGCAGACTGAGATATTGTATAACAATTTTAAATTACTTTTGAATAAACTGGCATTGCTTTGGTGTCATTATGAAAAATAAGTTAATGTTAGAGTAATTAGTATTACAACCAAAAAATGGAGGAAAAAAAAAAACAGAGAAAAGTCAGAACCATTATAGATTATGATGGTGTTGACCTTGAAAACGAGATATATTTTGGGCGCCTGGGTGGCTCAGTTGGTTAAGAAACTGCCTTTGGCTCAGGTCATGATCCTGGAGTCCCGGGATCGAGTCCCGCATCGGGCTCCCTGCTCAGCGGGGAGTCTGCTTCTCCCTCTGACCCTCCCCCTTCTAATGCTCTCATTCTCTCCCTCTCAAATAAATAAATAAAATCTTAAAAAAAAAAAAAAGAAAACCAGATATATTTCATTCATCCATGACTAAATCCCTCTACAAGTGTCCTTCTAACTGATTTTTTAGCCTGTTTATGTGTGATCATCTCCAGTAAACCACAACTTACCTCTTCATTATATTGACTGAAACTATTTCTTTCTTCTCATAAGGAAAATTTTTCTAAGGGTCAAGATCTCTGTGGAAAAATTTCATTTCTTAAAGACTAGGATGAAAAGCAGACTAATACTATCTAGTCTTTCACAGATGACTTGTGTCTTTTTTCTTTAGTTCTTTTATTTTTATTTGTGGTAAACATCAAATAATATAAAACTTGCCATCATAACCATTTTTAAGTGTACACTGTGTTAAGTATATTCAACTTGTTGTGCAAGATCTTCCGAACTTTTTCATCCTGCAAAATGGACACTCCATTGAGCAACGCTCCATTTTCCCCTCCCCCCAACCCTGGCAACCATCATTCTACTTTCTGCTCCTATGAATTTGACTATTTTAGATACCTCATATAAATGGAATAAGACGGTATTTGTCTTTCTGTAACTGGATTATTTCACTTAGCATAATGTCCTCAAGGTTCATCCATGTTGTAGTATGTGACAGGATTTCCTTCTTTTTTAAGGCTGAATAGTATTCCATTGTGTGTATATATCACATTTTGCTTATCCATTTATTCATCAATGGGCATTCAAGTCATTTACACCTCTTGCCTATTGTAAATAATGCTTCAGTGAAAATGGGTGTGTAAATTTATCTTCAAGATCCTGCTTTCAATTCTTCTAGGTATATACCCAGAAATGAGATTGCTGGGTTATATGGTAATTCTGTTTCATTTTTTTGAACAACTTTCATACTGTTTTCCACAATGGCTGCACCATTTTGCATTCCCATCAACAAGGATTCCAATGTCTCCATATCCTCTCCCACACTTGTGATTTTCTGTTTGTTTGTTTTTTTTTTTAATAAAGTCTTCTTGATGGGTGTGAGGTGATATATCACTGTGGTTTTGATTTACATTTCTCTAATTATTAGTGATGCTGAACATCTTTTTTTTTTTTTTTTAATTTTTTTTTATTGTTATGTTAATCCCCATACATTACATCATTAGTTTTAGATATAGTGTTCCATGATTCATTGTTTGTGCATAACACCCAGTGCTCCATGCAGAACGTGCCCTCCTCAATACCCATCACCAGGCTAACCCATCCTCCCAACCCCCTCCCCTCTAGAACCCTCAGTTTGTTTTTCAGAGTCCATCGTCTCTCATGGTTCTTCTCCCCCTCCAATTTCCCCCCCTTCATTCTTCCCCTCCTGCTATATTCTTCTTCTTCTTTTTTTCTTTCTTAACATATATTGCATTATTTGTTTCAGAGGTACAGATCTGAGATTCAACAGTCTTGAACATCTTTTTATATGCTTGTTGATCATTTGAATATCTTCTTTGGAGAAATGTCTATTCAAGTTTTTTATCCAATTTTTAATCAGGTTATTTTGTTGATGTTGTTGAGTTGTAGGAATTCTTTATATGCTCAGGATATTAACCATCAGATATTTGAAGATTTGCAAATATTTTCTCCTATTTCGTAGGTTGTCTTTCACTCTGTTGACTGTTTCCTCTGATATGCAGATTTCTTGGATATGATACTGAAAGCACAGCAACAAAGCATAAACAGACAAATGGGATGACAGATGACTTTTTTTTTAAAACAACGTCTGTCCAGTCATCAACCTGTGCGAAACATCTATCAGTTTCTCTATCCATCTACTCTCTCTCTCTCTCTCACACACACACACACACACACATACACACACACACACATCCATAGTTAGCATGGTTATGACATTCTCTAGCCTCTAAACAGCTAGCTGATTTATAACTTCCTTTCTACACTGCTATCATCTGAGAAATCGGGGTTCTCTAGGGTCGGCTTTGGAGACCACTCCTAAAGAGATGCCTGGTTCTTGTTATCTTTGCCTAAGCTATTGTGTCCATTCCGTACATCCACAATTATTTTCTCTTGTCCCCAGTGCCACAAAACTTCACAATTTTCTGAACTGCAACAACTAATATATATTACTCTGCTTGGAGTACAAAACACTTTTTTATTCTATAGGTTTCAAGAGACACATTCATTTAATATTGAAATTTATGATGGAGTCAGAAAAACAGCAAAGTGAATTTTTAGTTCTTTTTAAACTTTTTCTGTTAGAGCATTGGTTGCAGCAAATTTTCATTAGCATTTAAATTAATCTCTTTTTAAAAGTTCTATTCCAAAATGAATTATCTCTTTTATGATATTTATCTAAATTTATCAAGTACACCAAAATATGTAACTTCAGCAATGAATGTTGTGTTCCAGTTTCTGATTCTTGATGTTTAGCCATGTGTTATTATGTAGTAGTAACACATAAAGGGATTTACCAGGATCTTCTCAGAAGGTACTCTCCCTACACACTGAGCACTCTCCTCCCCCCCTCTTTCTTTATACCTCCCTTATCTAGAAACTTCCTATTAATTCAGTCCCATTCCTTATATTAATGGGGCTAGAGACTACAAACAGAAGTTTATATACAGTATGACTAAATATTTAAAATTATAAATCAAGCTAGAAAGCTATTACATAAAATGTGTCCATCCATCCAATCATTTTTATTGGCACATTCTGTATTTGCTAATTTGCCTACCATCTAAAATTTATTTGTAACCCAAAATCAATGTTTCTGATGCTTTCACAGTCATTTGCGGACATGCACAGAGAGGCAAAAAAATTGAGTTGCCTGACATGTATATTCCCAGCTGAGACTGAACAAGGCAATCCTCTGCCATCTTGTTTCAGCTCTCAAAGGACAAGTATCCTTTTTGAGGTCTTCTCAGAGCCATGTTTTTCACATTTTTGTTCTTTTTGTTGGTAATTTCACTGTTTAAAATGGCTTCCAAGCATAATGCTGAAGTGCTGTCTAGTGCTCCTAAGTGTAAGAAAGCTATGATGTGTCTTAAAAACGTGTTAGATGAGCTTCTTTCAGGCATGAGTCATAGTGCTGTTGGCCATAGTTCAATGTTAATGAATCAACAATATACATTAAATAATGTGTCCTTCAACAGAAACCATGTAAAACAAGATTATATGTTGTTGTGACCAGAGGATGGCAAGAACCTAACCATCTATTTCCCCCAGGGCAATAATTCAGTATTTGCTGATTCAGTGATCTGGTGGACATTACTAAACTATCACAAATCATAAGAATCGACTGTACTAGCCTCATACCTTAACAAATATACATTCATAATGACAAAGTAAAAGATGTGCAAAATTATGGTTTTTAGATGACTAAAAATTTTTCCCTGAAATATCAAAAGAAATTCAAAGAAAATGAAATTCAGATTTTCATGAATGTCTTGGTAACCTATAGATAGGTTGATAATGTTTGGATGAGCAATAAAGGCATACATATTTCATACATTATTATATACATATTCATATATTTTCTTTTTCTTGCCATCATTTCAGCAGACACTAATAATGTTGTTATAATAAATATTTCATATAATTTATTTTATGCCCGAGACTAAGCTAAAGGATTAAAAATGTAGTTGTATGTAATGTATGTAAACTATCAATACATTTTTATCTAAAAGCAAACCGAAATAAATGTTTCAATTGAAAAATTAAAATTATTTTCATACATGTTTAAGTTATTTTCTTCTAAATTATTTTCAATTATCTATCAAAATTAAAAGAAAAATAGAAGCTATGATTTATGAAACCAACATGTATGATAAAATTATTTAAATAAAAATTATGATTAATCAACATTGAATTGTTAAATGAAAATTATTTAAAATTGACCTTTTAGGGACACCTTGGGTGGCTCAGTTGGTTAAGCGGCTGCCTTCAGCTCAGGTCATGATCCCAGGGTCCTGGGTTCAAGTCCGCATTGGGCTCCTTGCTCAATGGGGAGCCTGCTTCTCCCTCTGCCGGCCACTCCCCCTGCTTATGCACACTCTCTCTCTCTCTCTGACAAATAAATAAAATCTTGAAAAAAAATAATAAAAAAATAAAATTGACCTTTTAAATTTATTAAATGTTTTTATAAAAACTATTCATAATTGTAGTTTTCAATATCCATCTAGTTGCCAACATAAAGAATTAATAGCACCCAGGTTCCTCTACAGCTATATGTAAATTTAAAATAATATGAATTGTTTAGCTTAGCAAAAATGTCTCTTGGTCACTGTGTGCTATTGTTGAAAAGACTTTGCTAATTCCTGAGTACGTTTAGAACCACAAATTGGAACAGGAAGAGAAGCAAGAAAATGGGTGGTTGGCAGCCCTAGAAAATAATGCTTTGCTGTGCAAGAAGAAAAGAATTTGGCAAATTCATTAATTTGTGTCTTCTCTCCCCCAAATGATTCTACCATTTAACCTATCCCTGTGCTCTGAGACAGTGTCTGTTTCTGGTGACAGCAGGGATGCAACCCTAGATTTACCACAACATTCAGATGCACTCACTTCCTTTTCAAGAACACAGAACAAAGATGTTGAGAATTGTCTCCCTGAGGCATGAACAGTGTCAATTGTGAAAAGGGATAGTTAGGGTTGTGGGTCGATTGAGCAGTGGCAGATCTGAGCACTGGATCTGACTGAGCCAGTAAGAGAAGCCCCTTTGAGGAGGAAAGTCGCTGTACCCATTCCTGATCTAACTGCATCATGGTGCTCATTGGGTCATAAGCTGGCCAGCTGCAAGGACATCTGAGGGCTGTGAGCCTGGTGCCTTGCATCTAGAGTCCCTGCCTGGTTAGACTTCAGCCCTGGTCTGAATTAAACCTTTTCTCCTGGTCCTGGTCTCCTTCCAGTATAGCAGGAAACACTCACTGCCTTGAGTACAGAATTAGGTAATATCTCAAGATGTTTGACATTCTCCATACGACTCTCTGAGGGCATCTAACCATGGATCGATTCCTGCTCCACTGACTGACCAAGATCTCTTGCCTCTTCCAACCTTCTCCCGACTTGAAGCAACACCTTTCTTTTTGTACCTGATTTTCTTGTTCCTTCCACCTTGGACAACCAATTCAAATTTTCTAAATCAAGTTTCTAAATTTAACAACACATCCTCTGTCCTAGGGCCGATCATATTAATGACAACAATACGAGCTAGCATTTATCAAGTGCTTACTAAGACGCAGGCATGGTTCCAAGCATGGAATGTATGAACTTTAGATGGATGAACTAATTTGTCCTCACAGCAGCTGGTGCTGTGGGTACAACTTTACCAGAGAGGAAACTGAGGCACAGAGAAGTTAGGGAAATTGCCAAAGTGAGGGTATGCAGGGAGTTTGACTGTAGTCCAAATTCTTCCCCCATTCACTACATGATAGTACAGGAGGTGGAGAAATGGTGCTTCTCATGGGCTACCGGTAGGTCTGCTTGGCTACTTTTATAGGAAAAATAGATTTTCTTGCAAATTGATTGAAAGTGATATTTACAAGAAAAAGCATCACCTGTGTTCACTCACTGCTTGTCCTTCTCAGAGATGGTTATCACTGATGCCATTAATACCAGGACTGCCTAATATCTGGCACGCCTTATTAACACTTTTTCCAGAGAGCCTCATATGCTCATATAGACTAGTGGACAGAGAAAAGTCCAAAAGATGGCGGAGAATCCATGCAATCACTTTTTAAACAATCTGCAAAGAGCTTATAAGCCTCAGGGATGTGTTTGCAATGCCCCCCAGTGTCACAGCCACAGGGCAGGAAACAGTTAAATCATTTCCCTCTCAAGGTCACCTTGAATGTCAATGGCAGAGCTGGGCATGGAGCCCAGGCCTCTGGCTCCTCTCGCTGTGTTTCAGGAAGCAAACTGCATTCTGACATTTAATCGGTGAGACATTTTGTTTGTGTTAAAGCATTCCCTTGCAATATTTGCAACCCAAACACTATAGCATGGAGCCAGTGCCTGAGAAACTGGGAAGAAAATCCGACCCAAAGCCAAAGTGCCAGTCCCAGATGCAGGAAGTAGAAAGCTAAATCTAGCCAGGTTCAATAAATGATGGCATAAAAAAAATCATCTTTAAGGTTTTCTTCACCTAATCACCAACATTAACACAGGTCAAATAACATTACAGTAGATGTCATCATTATAATAAGATTCTTGATCTTCAGCTGATGGCACTCTTATTTCAAGCAATATTTGATGCAACCAAATTCTAGGACATTCTCTGAGAATTTGCTGTAATGGAATTTGGCCTGTACTCTAATGGGGTACCATCATACATCTTAAAGAGTTGAAGGCATACAACAGAAAGAGGACCTTCTATTAATAGGAGGGAGAGCTTCATGGTCCATTTCCCAGAAGACAGCTAGCTGGGCCAAGTGCAAACCAAGAAAACGTCATGAAGAATTGGTATTTTAAGCCTGGGGCATCTGGTTCAGCTTCTCTACTACTATAGAAGGGTCTACATCCTACTCATCCTGGGTGGAAAAACAGACTGAAAAAATTGACAAACATTTAAAAGCAGCATAATGTCCCCTTGTTTGTACAGCTCCCCCATCTTCACTTTGGAAGATGATCCTGACAATCCATTTTTCAAAAGAGCTTCTTCCCAGTGCTCCCACTCCCCAACACTGGCCACTTTGTCGATCCTCTTTGCCATCACAGAAAGGGATCGTCTTGTGCCCCATCAAGACTATGGAGATAACCTGGAGGCTTTAGTTGCTCGCGTTAGGGTCACTGTTGCTTTCCTCTGCTCTCACATGGATGCTCAGCTAGGTTCCTGACTTCTTGTAGGCCAGGGACTTTGGCTGAGTTCTTCATCACTGCCAAACTGGCCTTTGGGCCCCAGGATATGCCTCCTTTGGTCTATGAAAACTGTCATTATCTCCCCAATTCCTGAAAGACTCTGGAGGACTTTCTCACTCATCTGATTTAGAGTAAATGCAACTTAAATATGTGAAGTCCCAGACTGGGTCACTCCTGGTCGATCGTGTCCACCATTTAACTCAGTAATGTGAAGTGGGAACAGTCATGCAAGGACATACCTAAAAACTCGGCAGTGCGCTCAGCAATCCCTTTCCAATGCGTGGTGCTCATTCTACGCCAGATTTGTCTGCCTGATGCCACAACGGGTATCAACTGGTGCCCCATTAAATTGAAGTCAGGCTTTAGGCTGTCCCTCTAGGACTTTTAGAGTCCTTTTAGAGGTTGTTTCAGTGGTCTTCCTTGGCTCATTCTAATGTGATTCTCTGTGTACTTTCTGTTTGTTGCAGAGGTCAGTTTGTAAGTCTCCAGAAGAAAAAAACTCACTTGGGTTTTCTACTAACAACAACACAGCCTGGACAAATTGCTACTCAAAAGTAGTAGAATTAGGTAATAACTTTCTGTTTCAGATTAGCCATGGGACTATCATCTCGTATTCAGTAAGATACCCGAACTGTTCGTTCTGAAAATTTTTCCTGGTTTCTTTTTTTTTCTTCTTTCTTTCCTTCTTTCTTT